>NW_026556844.1:0-30652 GCF_029017545.1 Prosopis cineraria
TTAAAGGTTAGGCATTTGTGTAGGGAAGTTCATTGTAATCCCTCATAGTTATTACTCATAGTTCTTCATTCAAATCGAAATTGAGTAACTTGATATTGACTATTTGGGTTCAATGCAACTTCTGTATAAAAACTTGAATCATTTTGAGTGCAGGTTTGTAACTTAAGACATGGATTTTGAAAAATTAAAAGAATTTGACATTCAAGTCATTGATCATAATTAAACAATGTCTTGCAATATATGTAATTGACTTTACCTAGTGGGGTAAAGTGTTGTTATTCTTGTATTAGCAAGTCATTGCTCTTTTTTTTTTTTTTTTGGAAAACAGAAGGAGCAGCTACTTAGCTACTAAAGCTAACACAATCTTGCAATAAAACCAATTCAAATCATCCGTCTATCTAAATGGGGTAGAATTCAAGCCATTGTCGAACAGCTTTCCTTGCTAAAAGTCTGCAACGTTGCAACTTTGTTTACTGTCCAAAGCGTATGTATTACTAAAGCATGCCAAACCCTATTGAAGCAATAGTCAGATCTCCTCAAAAATCTCACGATCTTAATGAGTTCTTATGCCCCCTTCATTAATAAGATCCACTACCTCTTGTGTATCCGAAGCCATAATAATTTGACGTTTTCCTAAGTCCGATGCAAATTGAGACCCATCAAAACAGCCTAAGCTTTCATGTTAACACAGTCTGTGACAGTATGACTAAACAAGAATCCCCGAACAAAAATCCCTTGGTGGTCATGAATAATAACCCTTACCTTACAGCCTCCCTTAAAGACAGATACAAAGAGAAGACCCATAAACTCATCCTTTAGAGGCGAACACCATCTATTATGAGTACTCGACATCTTAGTTCCAAACTAGTTCAGCTTCTTACTCTTTAAGTTCAAGTTACCCCAAACTTCTGATGATGGCTGAAGCTTCAGCACAAATTCCTTTATTGAATATGTTCTTGCCTTAAAAAATGCGAGTGTTTCTCCTGTACTAGAGAAGCCAACAAATTAAGTAAATAAGGCACTCTAGTGATCCACTGCATCATCTCTAGAGTATTTCAAGTTCCACCTTAACCAGGCTTCCAACTCTAGTGAGAAAACTTGTCGTTTAGCGGGCTTAACAATTGAATACCAAAGCTCATACGTCACCGGGTAGTTACGCAAGACATGGAGCAAATCTTCTTTTTGCATTTTACACAAAAGCAACCATTATCAATCGTCATTTTCCTCCTACATTGAACCTCATTTATTATAAACCTATTGTGAGTGCTTAACCAAAGGAAGGTCTTACACCGTTGGGGTACCTTAAGCTTCCATATCTTCTCCCAAAATAAGTTATTGTTCTGGCTTGAAGGGCAAATAACATTATACGCAGATTGGACAGTGAAAAGCCATGCTTTTCCCACTTCCATCATCCATCATTACTACTAGCCAACCTTTCAATGCCTTCCTCAACTTTCTCCAGCTTCCCTTAATTCCCGTCCACACATTAGAACCAGATCTTTCATATCAATGAAGGTAAAATATCCAAATCACATTTATATTTGGCTCGTATAACGTGCACCCAAAGATCATCAGGCTTTTATATATAAGATTCCCCCCAACTTTATCATAGAAGCTTGATTTTATCCTCTAGCACTTCTCAAAAACCCAAACCTCCATACTTCTTAGGTTCACAAACTTGAGACTAGAAAAGTAAATGACTCTTCTTATTCTCATTTGTAGTACCCCAAAATGAAATTCGTATTACAACGATCCAATGAATCACAAGTACTCATCAAAAGAAGAGATGTCTGCATAGAATAACAAGGAATAGCGGACATAATAGCAAAAGCAAGTGTGATTCTCCCCTCCATAGATAACAAGAGGCTTTCAAACTAGGCAAATCTTTTTAACCTTGTCCACCACCTTGCGAAAAGTGCCCTTATTAACATGCTTGTGATGGAGAGGCACCCCTAGATATATTCCCTAAATCATTCATTCTAAAAATCCCAGAAAAGAACTTAATTCTTCACGTCTACAATCCTGAATATTTTTAGGGAAAAATATTCTAATCTCTTGCTAGCATTTACCTTCATCCCTAAACTATTACAAAAACTCCTTAAACAATCCCTAATCACTATAGCCTATGTCATTGATGCTTTTGCAATAAGAGGATGTCATCTGCAAAAAAACAAATGAGAGATTGGAGGATTCGTCCTCCCTAACTTAATAAGACAACATTCTTGTTTAGTAGCCATCCTTTATTGAATTAGATGTGCAAGTCTTCCATACAAATTTACAAGAAAATAGGGGGATATAGGGTCACCTTGCCTGACCCCTCTAGATGAAGTAAAAGATTTAGTCTTTTACCATTCCAAAGAAGTTGCATTGAAGTAGTGGACACCCACTTCATAATCAACTTAGACATATGTTGTGGGAAATTTAATCTTCAAACAAGATCATAAAAATTGTCGATTGATCTAATTATAAGTTTTTTCAAAATCAATCTTAATAGTCATAAAACCTTTTTTCCCTCCCATTAGTCCCTAGAATGAATCTCACTTCTTGTGCAACTATAATATTATCAAAGCTGTGCTGACTAGGGACAAAACTAAACTGGTTAGGAGAGATAATACCCAAAAAAAAGCTTTCATATGAGAAGTCACCAGCCTCGTAATAATATTATAAATCACATTGCATAAACTAATCAAATGAAGATCCTCAATAGTTTTAGGGGTCTTTCTTTGGAATCAACACAAGCAGAGTCTTATTAATTTCTTCAACAGCAGAAGGATTAGAAAAAATATATTTAATAAGACTATAGATAGAAGGGCCTACCACATTCCATTGATTTTGATAGAAGATAGTGTTGGATAGGAAGGTGCAGTGAAAGATTAAAATTTTAAAATTCCTATCTTGATATGGACTGAACGAACTTATTAAGTTAAGGTGGATAGAAGAGTTACCTTTTTAATTTTTCAAACTTGACTCATGTTCTCTTCAAGAGTTTAGATCTCAGGAGCTGACAATATATTTGCTCCCTTTGTCAGTATTCACACAAACAACTCTCTAACTCCTCTAACTCAAACAGCGTGCTAGTGCTCCTAGCATCCATTCTTCTTTGAGCATTAGTTTTTTCTTTCTCTAGAGTTTTTTTGTGGCTCTCAAAGTGTTTGGTCATCAGAACATTTCTAACTCGCTCCCTTTGCACGCCCCCTTGTATCTATTATATATAGATTAACTATAATGCCCTTGCTGACATTACCATGCGCTCTACTACAATCTTACCAATCAAATCAAAATCATTTATTTTGAAATATTGGAAGCCTTGGAATCCCAATAAAAATTTTCAGAAATCATTTTATAACTCATTCAAGTATAAATCTTTATACACATAGCGGAAGCAATAAACCTATATGCATTAAGGATTAGGGAAACATGTACATTACTGAAAAACAAAGTAGAATTTGGCATTGTGCGCCGCAACTCGTGTGCCACATGGCCGTGACCTATGGCACAGAGGTCACAATCGCTCCCTCTGTGCCGGGCACCCACGACGCACACACCTGAATTTGCTGTCAAATGGCAGTTTTTGATAAAATTCATATGCATGCCATTTTCACATACGATGTCCGATTAGAATGGTTCAAGTGCCCACACGAAGGTTGTTCTGAAATCTAACTAATGACATTGGTTTCAACTCAATCTAACATTATTATCAAAAATTGGACACCCAAGTGCATTTTGACCGTTTTCTGCCAAAATCTTGCCACTTAAGTGTCTTAATTCAAAACCAGTTGTCATTAGCCACTTTTTGGGCCTTAACCAATCCAAATGGACAATACACACCTAATTGACCACACACATGCATAATATGACACATATACACATATTTAGCCTGTAAATTGCCCATTTTTACATTTTGGGCCAAATCACATTTTTATTTCTTTATCTCATACATGGTCAAATCATAACATGTATTCTCCATACATCTCAAATTCACACACCATTACATTCATCCATTAGCCCATCTAGTCATTTCCTCATTCACACATATACAAGGGTTAGGGAGCTTAAAATCACAAAACATAACATTTACCACAATATGCACATGCTCAAATCCTAAGGCAGCTTATACATAGTTTTGGCTAATAATTTACAAATCATTACACCATATCTTACAAGGATTAAGCAAGAGATGTCAACTCAGCTATATCCTTTCCCTTTAACCCGCTAGTACTAAAACTTGAAAAATGTAAATAATCACGGGTGAGATAAAATCTCTGTAACATCCCAATTTAAATTTTAATAGTTAATTTGGGTTAATAGAAATTTTAAAAAAATATTTAGAGGTAACAAATTTAGTAAAAAATGATCATTAAATCTAACTTAGGATATAATTTCAAATTAAAATTTTTTTAAAAAAAAATTAATTAAAAAATTATTATTAATTAATTAATTAAAAAATTAAATTATTATTATAAAAAAAAGGTATGCAAAAAAAAAGAGAGGAGAGAAGAAGAAAAAGAAAAGTTTTTGCTTTCGGCGCCGCCTCAATAGTAAGATAAAATATAATAAAAAGAAAGAAGAAAGAAAGAGAGAGAAAAGAATAAAAAAATGTGTGGGACCCACTGAATTTTTATAAAAACTCACCCGTTTCCTTTCGTTTCTTCTCTTCTTTGTGTGTGGCTGAGACTGAAAGAGCGTCTAGTTTACCGGTGCGGGAGATTTGAGTTTTTAAGGTAAAGAGTTTTTAATAGGATATTTAGAGTGTGATTTTAAGCTTTTTAAGACTAAGTAAGTGTTCTAAAATTTTTTCTTAGTCATCCTTCTTCTTTGGTTTCTGATTTTGTGTAGTAGTAAAAAATTTAAGATCTGGAAGAGGGATGAATTTATGTTGAATAAATATGATTTTTGAGGTTGTTAGTAGTATAATAAATATTCTAGAGTTAAATTTATTGGTGATCTTTGAATTTGTGTGGCTTATGGATCAAATTCTAGACTAGATCTGAAAATATATATTGATTTATTGAGGTTTAGATGATTATTTGGGATGAGAAATGAATTATTATGGCTATAGGATTATGATTCTAAGCTAGAGACTTAATTTTTAATTTTTGGGTATTTTAGGTACGAATTTATGAAATAGAAGAAAATTTTGATAATAAAAATTAGTTTAGAAGTTGATTTTTAGATTATTAATGTTTATTGATAATTAAAAGAGGAGTTAAAATTTTACTTATAGTATTGACTCTAGATTTGTATTAAGATTGAGATTAGGAATTATGTTATATTTTTAATTCTATTATTAGAATTATTTTTTAGTTTCAAAAATTGAAACTAATATTTAAAATAATATGTTATTTGTAGATTGTATTACTGGTGAAGATTGTGGTGAGAGAGAATTTTTAGGAATAATTTATTGAAAAAGCCACAAGGTAATCATGATTTTAATTTGTGATTAGTGTTACTTCATGTTAATTGGGTGGTTATTGAGAAAATTATAAATTTTTGTAATATTGTATAATTGTGCAATATTATTATGAATTTGTTTAATTATTGTGGGAGGTGTTGGGAGACTTGCTATTATTGTTGTATTTATGTGCCACGTGGTACGCTCCTATTGGAGCTCAATAGGTGGCTTGTAAGGGCTCGGGCTAATCTACCTTTGGCCGGGTAATTTAGCACCGAGTGAGGGCTACGGCTCAAGGTTAATGGAGGGATATAAGGATGGTTGTTTTTGTATATTGTAATATTTCTTATATTTGTTGGAATTATATTATTTTTAATTCTCACTTAGTAAGCACACACTTAACTGTTTGTATACACTATCATAAATTGGCTTTGGTTACTGGGACTTTTGAGTCTCATTATGTGGTTAACAATTTTCAGGAGAAGAGCCACGAGTGACACGTGGAGGAGTCCCAGAGGCTTAGTGGTATAAATCTACTGTCTCTTTTGGGTATTTAATTTATGATTTATAATGTGTTATATTGCCAATATTAGGGCTTTTTGTTTATTGTCAATTATATGAATATATAAATGTAATCATGCTTTTCAAACTATTTCTATTTTTGGTACAATTTGGATGACTGTAATTTTAATATTTGGTTTACTTTGGATTGGTTAAAATGGCATGATTATAAGGCCAAATAACTGGTTTATGTTGAAAAATGACTAAATTGCTTATTTTACTTGTTGGGAGTATAAGGATGGACAAATGTGATTTAGTTTACTTGTTGGGAGTATAAGGATGGACAAATGTGATTTAGCCTAATGGCATGTGGGAGGTAAAAATTTATCTGAAATGTTATAGTGTATGAGTTGAAGTCAATTATAAAATATTTTATATTAAAATTATTGATATAAAAATGTGATGGGTGGCTGTAACCCAACTATGGTTGAGTTAAATTATTTAAAAAAAAAATTTGGTGTGTTACAATCTCAGTAACCAAATATAGTTTATTTAATGCCTATTACTACAAATAATCATGTTAAAGTAATGAAAACTAAGGTAATATCATGTATATATCAAAATATGGAATAATTCATCTTTTCAAAGCAATTCCACACAAATACACACTAGCATGATCATCTAACCATCGAACCTCCAATGCTCCCGGATATGAAACCATAGGCTCTCTTGGATCAACCATTTGTTGATTCGAGCACACTTTCAATGGTAAAAAAACTCAGTTAAAGGTAACCTAACCCACCTACGAACTATAGTTTCCCTCTTTACACATTTGTGATACAGGCATCATTGACTCCTAACCACACCCTAACGAGCACTAGGGAGTTGCCAAACTGCCCGAATGTCCCATGGTAACAGTCTTATAATATGCTATACTAGATTACCTATGGTAACTGCCTATATAATGCTGTACCAGATGTCTTATGGTGTTAGCCCAACCATATAGATTTTTCACTAACATATCTCCACACATACACATCCCACATATCCTGGGTTAACTCCTACCCCCTATGATCATGCTCTTTCACAATTTTCACTACTTATCCACATTTTCATAACATATATACTTCCATATCATATATATATATATCCATTAAAATTAATAAATTTTCAAATTCATTTCACAATTCAAAGTTCATGCTAAAACCTTTTCAATAACAATTATGCATAAAACTCATAAATTCACAATTTATCATTTAGTATTTACTTCTACATAGTTATAATAGTTAATAACTATAATAAACTATATGGTTACCTTAACCTTTCTATTTGCTAAAAAGGTTTACTCGTGTTTCAAGAACCCCATTCAAGCTTCTTTCTCGTAATTTGTGTATCATGTACTAGAATCTACACAAAATTGACAACCCAAGTCAATTTCACTATTGATAAAAGTGCCAATTGTCACAACAACACATTTAATTGCTATTAAATCTACATTTCATACTCGACTATGCATATTACTACTGATTATCCCTCATTTCAAGCTTTAACATTTTTTAAAGATTTTATCTCACTACTCTCTCTTTAAATTAGGGCAATTCTTACCTACAACTCTAAAGCTTTGTCATTTCGACTCCAATTAGTCACAAAGCACTATTTAGTTTCAAAGAACCTTTCTATTAGTATAGGGTAAGAAACCAACTCCTTAAAACTTCTAAATTCAATTTCTCACTAGTTCAAACTAAGTGAAAATAGGGTAGATTTGGAGATTAAGGCAATACGCGACTTACCCAATGAGTAATAAATCGAAAACACCATCTTTGCTCTTGTTTATGCTTGCCTTAGCAGATCTTCTACTCTTCTCCATGTCTGAGCTCTTCTCCCAGATTCTCCCTTATATTTTTTATGAGCTGGACACGTCTTATCAATTAAAGTTTTGCATCATGCACCACAGTGCATCTATCCCCTACCGTGGCATATGGCATACACGTCTGCTTTAAGATTTTGCTCTTCCGCTCGTATTTGTTCATATAATATGCCAATGGGTTAAAATAACACTTCACTACTCAAAATCCTATTCCCATATTAAATCACTAATCCATTCTTAATCAGTCATTAATACAAGATTAAAAATTCAAGATTCTACATTAGCATTTTTGCATTTCTCTTAAAGAGCCAATCAAAATTTAGATTAAATTTATCTCATAAATAAAATCTATAATATCATGTCTAATTTGAATTTATTAAAATAAATTTAAACTATAAAACTGATATAGTATTCTTTCATATCATGTTAGTTATTAAATTTAATCTATCATATAAAATTAAATTTAAAACTAACACAATGTAATATAATATAATAAATATATCACATATACATATTATATTATATATATACACGAATATATATATATATATATATGTATATATATTTTAAATTTTATATTTCATATAAATATATATAAATATTTATCAAATAAATATTCACACACACACACACACAATCCATTCACCCTATATTACATTCATTGAATCTAGAATATCTAGACATGTTTTAGATTCAATGAACTTGGACATTATAGCTTAAGTTGGGCTATTCTTATGTGTGATCCTGCAGGCCTATATGAAGTGGCAGTGGGCTAATTATGCTATTAGCCCATAAGTCACAAGTAGTCTCTAGCAAGACATTACAACTGTAACACTTGCCCCGAGTGTTATCCAAAAATCACACAATTCAAATAAACTAAGTGTGGTTAAGGAATTAATCCTAAAACCAACTTAGGAAACAAACCATTAAATCACTAAACAAATACACAATTGCAAAGTAAACATTTAAAGCCTTTAAAAAAAATTTATTAGTTCTACCTATAACACAGAAGTAAGTTAGGCAAAAGAAGGGTAAAAATAATGCTGTCGTCATGACAGCCCTCCCGAGTCAACTTCAAGGAGGCACCGTTCTGTCTTTCGATGTTTGATTGAAGAAATTTTAAAGCTCACAAGTCACATTCAAAGGGTACTATAAGTGTACCAAATTTTAAAAAGATCTAATGGTCGGATTAAAAATTAGACATGTTACAAATTTGGTCAATTTTGCTGTCACATGACAGCACTTCCAAACCAATTTCTGGAGTGCACCATTTCATCATCCGACCTCCGATCGGAGTGATTCCAAAGCTCACATGTCACTTTTAAGAATACTATTAGCATACCAAATTTTGAAAAGATCTAACGGACGGATTAAATTTTGTACAGGTTACAATATAACTACTGTAGCTGTCATGACAGCAATGAAATGCTGTCATGACAGCACCTCTAGACCAAGTTCTAGAGTGCGCCATTTCTCCATCCAATATCCGATCGACATGATTCCAAATCCCACATGAAGCTTATAAAAGGTTTTACTTGTGACCCAAATTTTAGAGAAATCTAACGGTCGGATTAAGATTTGGACACCCGGATGCAAAAGTGCAGCTTTTTGGTAAAAACCATTTTCAAAATTGTCCAAATCTCATCTTAATGGTCACAAACTTGTGAAAACACTTTGGACACATCAAATAAGACTAAAAACACCTGATAGAACATTCAAATGATGGAAAACTCCTATACATTAAAATTTGACCACCGGGTGCCATTTCCCAAAGTGGACCCTAAACTCCCAAAATGTACAAATCATACAAGAGTGGTCACAAATCAATCTAAATACCATGTATTTATATAAATTCATATGCTAAATATTTTCACTTGGGTCAGAGCTCCTTGTGGGGCCCACGCACCCACTCTCTCTATCCAAGGTGTATGTTTGCCCATAGCACATCATTTGCAATGCAACAACTTTGCATTTGCTTATAAAATCACATATATATCAAAATAAATATTTGCTTATAAATAGAAACTTGGTCTACTAAGTAAATCCATCAAAACCACACACCATAACCAAGTTTCCTAGCCACAAGTCTGCAAACAGACAAAAATTCATACATAAACACACAATCCACACATATTCACACACACATACATAATCATATCCTACTGGCACCCTAATCCTAAATACATTACAATATATTTGCTCAAAAGAAAGGGGTTGTAGTTCTTTACAAATCACAAGCAAACCCCTAGCTTTGCTCCTTTCCTCGTCTACCACTGGATCCTTCGCCTGGACCTAGAATATTGAAAAGAAAGGGGTGAGACAACCACAGTCTCAGTAACAGAGAAATCTACATTGATTATTACAAAGCAAGCCATAATCAAATAAGCGAATAATAAATTCAACATAGTATATAATTTAGCCATTTAAAATGTATGAATGCATGACCTAGGCTTGTATAGCCTTTCATGACCAACAGAATGCCCCTTGACACTCTTTAACTCATAAGTAAACCTTATACCTACTTGTACCTCTAGAGGCACAAAACATAATCTAAGGCATGATCTAATCCACCGAACCGCTTATGCCCCTTTGACGTGAATTCTGAGCAGTCAAAGCTAACTCCCTCCCAGAGCCAGCCTGACTTACTCTCCATGTGAGGGCTACCTTGGCCTAGGCACTCAACCTCACACTTCATATGTTGGATTCCCTCCCCCACTGAGAGGTTTTGAACACTCAATACACTAACCACTTTAGTGTACTGAGCCCATAATACGTAAGACAACACTGAGTACTGGCAGTATGCCATAGAATATCAAAAGTACACACCTTCTCATTGGTGAACTCCCATCGAAATCATGCCTTTTATTCGTGTCTACCTTTCCTGAGTATTGACCACTTCAACACTCTATGGTAGTATAACATTTATAAATTTCCTTTAAACGGTTCCTTAGCCTATCTAAGGTACCTTACTTAGTTACACTTCCTTAAATGCAACTTTTATTCCTTATGATTAAAATACATGTAAACAAATCTCGTTTCCATAAAAACATTGTTGTTAAACAATTAGAAAATACATTTGCACTATAATCAAATTAGTACCCCATAACCCCTTATGAAGCACATTTAATCTTTTAAAACATGTAATGCACGATAGCTAGTAATATTTATTCAAAAATAGCTAAAACAAAGTAATAAAAAATATAAATTTTCCCTGTTACCTCAACCCTTTGGTACCAAAAGGGTTCCTTTTGTACAAAATAGAACTTGGCTTATTCCTTAACTTCCGAACAAATTCCACCAACAATCCCTACAATATATAAGTGATCCACATCACTTATCATGTCAAATAGCATTAATGAAGACTATAACTCATACCACACAACTTGGATCTATGAGCCATAATCCATCCCAATGGTCCATATATTTAACCAACCATTCACATAGTATCACTTAACCACCAAAACCATTTATTAGCCATCACTAGGCTAAATTTTCAATTTATATAAATTTTTAATCAATTAAAAACCTTTACTTAGTGTCACCAACTTTCACCATTAGCCCTTATAATGAAAACCAAACCTTAATTTAAATCTTATTGGGCTCAAATAGCAAAATTATAACTAAATCAATAAGCTTAAACCATTGAAGAGCAAAAACCCAATTTCTTAGGATTTATTTTGTGCCCAAAACACCTCTTTTTATCCAATTATCCACTCAAAACATTAGATTACTATATAGAAACTCAAAACATGCTCCCTAGGATCCAAAGAAACAAAAGCTTACAAGAATAAAGCCTTTGGGATCAAAATCTAAAAATTTTCTCTTTCAAAAATTGAAGAAAATCAAGAGAAAGGGAAGAGGATTGAAGTAGGGAGTTTACCTATCGTGTAGTCGAGCTCGCAACGGTCGCAAAGACTTCTAAATTCAAGCCTAACTCCCTCCCTTTCTCCTCTCTTCTCTCTCTCTCTCTCTCTCGTGCATTTTGTTCTTCTTTACTTTCTGTGTTTTCTGCGTCCAGTTTGCCTCTTGAAATGCTGGTCAAAAAGTTTAGGGAAAATTACAAGAAAGGGCCCAACATTTTTTATTATTGCACAAAAGCCCGGGTTAACTTTGATAATTTTTCCCATAGTTAAAAATTAAATAAAACCAAACTTTTGCTTAGTAAAATTTAAACTCTGGACCTCTATCAAATTATTCTAAATTTTAATTTAATTATAGATATTTTATTTTTTTTTTATTTTAACTCCGCCTATGTTTATAGCCGGTCCCAAGCCCGGGTAAAGGAGGAGGGTTGTGTTAGGCCATCAACAGCCAATGTAAAAATTTGTTGAATCTATCATGAACATGGACAATAGACGTTATAATGTTAATGCTAGGTCGTTGCCCGTAAGTAACGCGCTGCATGGCTCGAGTACAGTGATAAGTGAGTTAGAGCCGCTGCATCGGCGCCCGGATGTAGTGTTAAATGAGCAAGGGCTACCGCGTCATTCTGGACGCACGCGGCTAAAGAAGTTAGTCCATAAGAGCAAAATTAGATTTGGTACTTGGAATGTTGGGACATTAAATTGTAAATCTGTAGAGGTTGTAGGGGTTATGATTCAAAGGAAAATCAATATCCTTTGCTTGCAAGAAACAAAATGGCGTGGAGAAGGAGCTAAGGATATTCAAGGTTTCAAACTTTGGTATACAGGAAAAGTAAGTGCACGCAATGGAGTAGGCATCATTATAGATAAGGAGTGGAAGAAGAACGTTGTAGAAGTTAGCAGAATTGGAGACAGAATTATTTCTTTAAAAATGATAATTGGACGTGAGACTGTTAATATTGTTAGCGCTTATGCGCCGCAAGTCGGGACAGAAGCCAGTCTTAAGGAATTATTTTGGGAGGATCTGGAGGGGTTGATTCGACACATACCACAGAGTGAAAAGATTTTTATTGGAGGAGACTTTAATGGGCATGTCGGGAGGGAAGCTGGTCAGTATGCGAGGGTGCATGGTGGTTTTGGTTTTGGAGAGCAAAACAATGAAGGGCAAACTCTTCTTGATTTCTCATTGGCATATGATTTTAAGATTGCCAACACTTGTTTCAAGAAGAGAGATGAGCATCTCATCACTTACAAAAGTGGAGCCTCAAGGTCGCAGATTGATTTTCTTTTGGTTAGGAACACAGATAGAAAACTTTGTAAAAATTGTAAGGTGATCCCTGGAGATGCTGTAACGACACAACATAGGGTCCTAGTCCTTGATGTGTGTATTATGAGTAAAATCCAAAAACGTCGACAAGTAGTAACACCAAAGATTAGGTGGTGGCAATTAAAAGGTGAGAAGCAAGATATTTTCAGCGAAATCTTTTGGATAAAGGAATTTGGGATTCTCAGGGAAGTGCTAACATCATATGGGAGGATATGGCTAAAAAATACGGGAGGTTGCAAAAGTAGTTTTGGGAGAATCGAAAGGTTCTGGTCCGAGAGATAAGGAGTCTTGGTGGTGGAATAATAGTGTACAGGACAAAATCAAGTATAAGAAGAACTGTTTTAAAGCCATACATTTGTGTAACAATGAGAAAAATTGGGAGAGGTACCGTATGGCTAAGAAGGAAACTAAGAGAGCTGTGGGTGAAGCTCGTTCCAAAGCTTTTGAAGAATTTTATAAGAACCTTGAGACGAAGGAAGGAGAGCAAAATATTTATAAGATTGCCAAGAGTAGGGAAAGAAAATCAAGAGATCTAGAACAGGTAAGGTGTATTAAGGATGAAGAGGGAAGAATTTTAGTTACAGATGATGAAATTAAAAATAGATGGGAGACTTATTTTTCTAAACTTTTCAATGATGGAGAGGATTCATCTAGTAACTTGGAGGATTTAGTAACTGGTGAAGGAGAACAAAATTTGTCATTCTATCGAAAAATACGTGATAAGGAGGTAAAGGAAGCTCTTAAGAAAATGGCAAATGGTAGAGCTAACGGACCTGATTGTATATCTATCGAAGCGTGGAAATGTTTAGGTGAAGAAGGGGTGAGATGGTTAACTAAGTTATTTAATGTGATTTTACGGTCCAAGAAAATGCCTGATGAGTGGAGGAGAAGTACATTAATTCCTATTTATAAAAATAAAGGAGATATTCAGAATTGTACTAACTATAGAGGGATTAAACTCATGAGCCACACAATGAAATTGTGGGAGAAAGTAATTGAGCACAGGTTGAGATTGGAGACAAGTATTTCTGAGAATCAATTTGGTTTTATGCCAGGTAGATCAACTACAGAGGCAATTTATCTACTAAGGGGATTAATGGAAAAGTATCGTTGTAAAGATAAAGATCTACACATGGTTTTTATTGATTTGGAAAAAGCTTATGACCGTATACCAAGAGAAGTGCTTTGGAAAGCGTTGGAAAAAAAGGGAGTACGGATTGCTTATATTAAAGCCATACAAGATATGTATGAGGGGGTAAAAACTAGTATAAGAACGCCTAGTGGTCAAACAAAGGATTTTCCTATAAAGATTGGACTACATCAGGGATCATCTCTGAGTCCTTATTTGTTCAACTTGATTTTAAATGTTTTGACGGAACATATTCAAGAGGAAATCCCGAAATGTATGCTCTTCGCGGATGATATAGTTCTTATAGCAGAGACAAGAGAAGAGGTTAATTGCAAACTTGAGTTATGGAGGAGGACATTGGAGTCGAAAGGTTTTCGTCTGAGTAGAAGTAAGACGGAATATTTATATTGTAAATTTGGTAAAGGACTAATCGAAAATAATTTGGAAGTGAAATTGGGAGATCAAATTATACCTCAAGTGGAAAATTTTAGATATTTGGGAGCCATTATTCAAAATGATGGCGAAATCAGTGGAGATATTTCACATAGAATTCAAGCTGGGTGGTTTAATTGGAGAAAAGCTAAAGGAGTTATTTGCGACCGTAAGGTGCCTAATAAACTTAAAGGAAAGTTTTATCGTACTGCTATCAGACCAGCAATGTTATATAGTAGTGAATGCTGGGCTCTAACGGGACAGCAAGAGCATAAAGTTGGAGTAGCAGAGATGAGAATGTTACGATGGATGTGCGGACATACACGTAAAGATAAAATTCGAAATGAGCACATACGTGAAAAAGTGAGGGTGGCACCTATTGAGGAAAAAATGGTAGAAAATCGGTTGAGATGGTTTGGGCATGTACAAAGAAGACCAAGGGAGGCACCAGTGAGAAGAGTGGAACATATAACTTTGAGTCCGATTAAGAGAGGTAGAGGAAGGCCTAAGAGAACACTCTTGGAAGTTGTTGAACGTGATCTCTTAATTAATAATATTTCTAAAAGCTTGATAAATGATAGAGCACAATGGCGTCTTGCAATCCATGTAGCCGACCCCACCTAGTGGGATAAAGGCTTGTTGTTGTTGTATAGATATTTTATTTTATTTTTATAAATTTGAGTTTTAAAATTTCGAGATATTATAACAACTACCCAAGTCATATAGGGATCGATGATTCAATGTAACCCATCATGCAACCGTATTACATCCCTTTTGTCACGTGATATTTCGGTCAAGTATGAGATATGGAATTATCATTCCCTTTACCTGACCACTACTTTCTTGATCTCTGAGTGGACTGACTGTAACAATGAAAAAACCTTTTCCATTACAATATGGCCATACATTTTCTCAGTTTTACTTATTGAGGGGCCTAATAATATCTCTCATTTAATGTGAGGGATAAATTTTATCTTGACTACTCATATTCCTTTGTATGAATATCACTAAACTCAATTACAGCCTTTATGATCACCCAGTCAAAAGCAGCTTTTAATTAGGTCAAAGTTTAATGGTAATGATGTAGAAATCCATAATGATATCAAGTTCAAGGGCTTAGTGATATAGTTATATATGAGGTAAGCTTATGACTTGTACCATGCAACTTTCTCATAGCAGGTTGATTCAGCACCTTATACTCTTTCAAGTGCCTATGACTTTGATTTGTATCTTTATAATTAATCATAGTCATACTAGTCTTATTTCATTCTCGTAGATGATTAACTAGGAACATTTAGGACAATCACTATAGTTTTTCTAAGGATACAGTTATCATAGTGAACATGCAATTGATATGATAACAAAAGAAAAATTCATTAAATAACAATGTGCATAGTATAATAATTGGCCCTAGGGCACAATTGCCAACAGATAGCACCAAAATCAAGACCTAAAGCTTTCATAGCACCCATTTTCTTAATAGCATCTCAATTCTCAAAAACTTCAATACTTCAACCAAAGGATGTAATCATAGACTCATCAATTCTTGAGTATGACATGTTGCGTTTGAAAGGAAAATTCTCCACCTTATCCTTAGTAAAGAGATTGAAGAAAAAAGCAACCGCCATCCCTTTGAGCTCGTTATCATCATAAACCTATGAACCTTCTTCATTACATAATGCCCTAATTTTATTGGCTCGATGTCGACTGTTTGCAATCAAGTGGAAGTACCTTGAATTCTTGTCTCCAAGTAAAGCCCAGTTGCTTCTAGCCTTTTGTGCCTATAGGATGCTATCTTGAATCATAAATCTCTTGAGCTCTAACTAAAGCTTCCTCTGTAACTTTTCAAGATAAGTTTTATTCCCACCATTACTAAGAGCTCTAGTGATACTATCTAAATAATGGATAAGTTTTTTTTTACCTTTTACTAATATGACCAAAAACCTCTCTATTCCATTTTTGACAGTCTTTTGTAAACGAGAATATTTGATTAGACTATTGATCTGCCACCTTCCAAGACTTCACCACAAAATCATCAAATTAATCATGAAGAACCAAAGAGGCAATAAAAAAATGATCTTTCCGACACGTCATGGCCAAAGTGAGTATCATGAGAACAAACCAAAATAGGACAATGATCTAAAGTATGCTAATAAAGGTAGGTTACTGAAGCACTAGCAAAATTTTCCATTCAACTCAAATTTGCCACAACTCGATCAAAACATCTCTCAGATTCCCCTTGCTACTAAGTAAAAGTCAGTCTATGAAAGCCCACATCATTTAATAAACATTGCTATATGAACAAACTAAAATCTCTATCCACTCTTATTGGGTTAACAATAATAGATTGATGTTCATTATGCATGAGCATTATATTAAAGTCACTAATAAGACTATAAGGTTCTTTAATCCTTTCCCCAATACTTTTAAGAGATTGCCACAAGACTCCTCTCTTACTATAACAAGGGCTATCATATACTATAATTGTGAACCAACATTCACAATTGACATTCTCATATGTATGTGAATAAATTGAAAGTCCTTCTTAAGCATATTACCTTTCAAATTTTCATGTTTCCAAAGGCACCAGATACCTTCACTAAAACCCTCTGCATCTATAATCTCAATACCATTAAATCCTAACTTTTTTGAAATATGATGGGCTTTCTCCTTACCACATCTAATTTCCAAAATAGCAATAAAATCAAGAGCATACACCTTAGCAAGTTCACAAATAAGGTTTGAGAGAGTATTTGTAACATCTTGAATTTCTTAATCCTAAGTTTAGATGTTAATCAAGGGTAAACTGAGATTAGAGATTTAGATGATTAATTAATATTTTGACTTGTTTGTACATTGTATAAACAGTTATAGGTGCTAGGAGTGCGTTTCGGGTTGAAGCAAGTGCGCGTGGTGAGAATGAATCTCACTATGCCACGCGTCGCGGCTTGTGCTGCATGCACCACGGTGTATGGACCAGAATTTACCTTCATAAGTCATGAAATTTTAGAAATTTTAGACGAGAGAATTTGAGAAACACATAAGACAGAGAGAGAAGAAGGGCTGAGGAGCTAGGTTGAGTCATTTTGGAGCGGTGGAAGGTGATTCGAATCGGTAACTTGCTAGGTAAGCTACGTATAACTCTTACCTTCCATTCTACACAAATTTCTATGAAAATGAGTTATAGAAAAATTAAATTGGTGGAATTTGAGAGGTTTGATTCTTGCCCAATAGTAATAAAAAGGTTTTCATAAGTTACATTAGAGCTTTATGATTGGTTTAGAGCTAAATGATAGAGCTTTGAACCTGAAGGCTCAATTTTAGCCTTTAGAGAGAGAAAGTTAGGGCAAAAATCTATCTTGAGTGAAATAAGACCTGTTGAGATCATGTAAAGTAGTAATTAAATAATTATAGACTTAGAATAGATAAATGGAAAAGAGTTTATGGATGAATATAGCCCTAAGTAGTAAAAATGAGTTTTTGATTAAAATAGACCAATTAACTAAAATGTGCCAAATGTATTCAAATTGGCATATTGGACATGTGAGTAGAGAAAGGAAGCTTGTGATAAGCTTGTGTGATAGTTGAAATCCACGGGGTAACCTTTCTAGTGATAAAAGGGTTGAGGTAATCGAATAACTTTTTTTGTTTGACTATTTATTGTAACTGTATGTTAGTATGCCATGTAATGCATGAACTAGTTTTGAATTGAATATATTTTGTGGCATTGAGTGATTGTGTGTGTAAAATGACTTTTGGTCAAAATGAGAATTGAAATTGTGTTTTGTAATATAAAGTGCTATATATATATATGTATGTATGTATGTATAAGAAAGTGTAAATTGTAAAAAGGAAACCTTAAATAGTTTGAGAAAGCACGATTAGAGTGGTGGGAGTTCACGCGAGAGTATAAGAGATGATAAAAATTATATGGCAAGGTTTCCTTAATACCCTATTAAGGTGCGATATTGGAAACAATTCTCCTTATTGCCTTGAAAGGTGCTATGTTAAAGAAATCTCCTGAGTGTCTATTAAGATACTGTATTAGAGATGAGAGACTCCTTAGTATCTTTGTGATATGGGTTAGATTCAATGACGCCCTATTGTGTGTACTGGGAGAAAACCATAGTCCGTATTGTGTGTTAGAACATCTTTAGCCGGGTGACTCTAACACTGCAGGTGAGCTCAAGACTAATGAGAGTGTACATTAGTCTGAGATGTGCCTGTGGTTTCATGTCGGAGTGATTTAGAGGTTTGGTTGGTAGAGATCATGCTAGTATTTTATGTGATATAATGAAATATCTTGAGGTAACACGAAATCTTTTGGGATTGATGAAAAGACGAAAAATAAAATGTGATATGTGATGAAATACTACTTAATGAGGTTTTAATGGTATATTATATTTACTTTCATATTGTTGCATGTGATAGTCAATAGGAATAAGTTATTCTGTTACTGAGATTTTTATTTCACCCCCATGGTTACATGTTTATAGAATCAAGAAGTGATCAGGCTAATGGAAGAGAGTCTGAACCGGCTTGAGTTGAGAAGCCGTGTACTCTGAGGTTGTGTAATGAACTGAATTAAAAGATTGTATATATAAGTATATATGAGTTGCCATAGGTTGCATGCATGTATTGAATTGAGTTTTTATGAAATCAACCCCAATTATGTGTATATGTGTTGTTTAAGACAAAGGGGCTTTAATTTGAATATGTTTGTATTGCAATGGTCATATGTTGGTGAATCTTAGGCCAAAGGATAAATTATGAGGAAATGAGTAATTTAGGGGCTAAGATTGTATTGTGATTATGATTGGTGAATCTTAAGCCAAGGGATGAATTATAATGAAATGAGTAATTTGGATGCTAAGATTGTATTGTGGATATGATTTCATATGTATAAGTTGAGAAATAGCCGAGTAGGCTAAGTTATGCCAAGAAATGGCATAGTATGTTAAGTTAGTGAATTGTGAAAATTGGTCGTCGAATGGTTAAATTTCAATATTTGAGTATGATTGTGATTAATTGTGGTTAATCAGGTGTATTAGATCCTTTTGGACTTAATTCAAGGCCTAGTGTGGTCTAATAAGAATAAGGGATTGATTTGAGCGTTTGGATGCGCAAATTTTTTAAAAAAAGTGACTTTTGTACCCGGGTGTCTAAATTTTGATCAAACCATTAGATCGTGTCTAAACTTATCTCATTAGTTAGTATATAAGCTAAGCTTCATGTAGGCACTTGAATCACTCTGATCGAATGTCATACGAGAAATTAGCACCCACTAGAAGTTCGTCATTTTTGCTGTCAAAATGACAGTAGAAAAATGGACAGATGCGCCGCAGCGCATGGTGACACATGCCGCGGTGCACAACACAAATAGGGTGAGCGTGTGACTCTGTGTCACATGCCGCAGTGCACTGACCATCCGCCGCGATGCACGTACTAAGTTTTAGTTTTCTTTTGAGTTAAATTGTATGCAATTGAGATAGCAATACTGGTGAGTTATGTCCACTATGTATTTGAGGAGTGCATGATTTATTTTTGTTGTATTTTTCTCTGATTGTGTTGTAAACTGATCAGTGTTATAAAATAAATCTTCAGCCGAAGGTTTTAAAAAAATAAAATTTATTATGAAGAATGATAAAAGGTAGTGATAACATCGTAATCTTCTTCTATATTAAGTGGATATAGGAGGAGGTTATAGTATTTGAGTCCATCACATGTGAATTCCAAATGAGTACATTCATTAACAAACAATTTAATTAAAAGGAGAGACTCCCCCAGCCAACTCCTTGGCCATTGCAACATCCTGTCCAAAACTATCATTTCCCTCCACAACATTTTGATCAATACCTAACTCTGAATGCTCCAAATCCATTTGATTAGACCTTATCCCATTCTCTAATCCCCTTTCATGACTCCCTTGACCACCTCTCAGCCCAATATCCAAAAAATTAGATTTGTCAACATTACCCAACTTAGTTTTGAAAGTTAGGCCTTTAGATTCAGATGGCCTAGTATCCAAATTAGCAAAAGAGTTGGAACAAAAGACATCAATCCCTCCGTTACTAGCCATGTGTCTTCCCTTTGTTGGTGCCACATTCTCTTTTCCTCTTCCTTTAACCTTTATTATGGCCTTTCTTTTGACTCCAATTGGGGCCACTTAGATTTGGCATTTTTCAAATTCAATTCAATGCTAAATATACAAAATTCCTCCTTTGATTTTCCTTTATTATTTTATCTCCCATTATCTCCATGTCTAGCTAATCCTACACGCACTCTTGATTTAATCTCAGACTCCTTAACCCCTTCCTTGATTTTCATATCAAAATTTACAAATCTCTTAGCATTCATTTTATAATTTCTATTGCGAAAATCATGCCTAATCAACATATCAAGTGCAAATCCTTTCTTTGGCAACTCCAACATAACCTCATCGGTAACTACCTTTTCTTTCATCACCGAAATCGTATTGCCTTTGTCATGGTTAGTTTGATCATTCAATATTTTATTCTAATCCTTAGAAGGATTCACACTCAGAATATTAATCTTCTTAAGGCACACTTCTCGATGATGTCCATATTTTCTACAATGGAAACAAACTAGATGAAGACCTTCATAATGAATCTTGTAATCTTCGCCCTACCATGTAAAACATAGTAAAAGAGGTTGACTCAAATCAATTTCAACACAAACCCGAGCAAAGCCCCCTTTATTAGAAATTGAAGTTAACATGTCAAGCTTCAAAATAACACCTACCATATTTCCAATCCGACGCAAGCATTCCACATTATAAATTTCCATCGGGATATCCAAAATTCTAATCCACACAGTAATCTGATGCTATCTCTCAACCTTTTATAGATTCAAATTTGGTCTTCATTTTTGAACAAGTAAATAATGATCATCTACCATCCAAGGCCCTTCCTAGCAAGCATATTAGAAAAAGAAACAATGAAATAGCCATTGCTCAGTGACATAATTCGCATAGGTTCCTTATTTTTCCACATTTGAGTCAAGTGAGGATGTAGAAAACACAAAGTAATGTTTCTACCCAGTAGTTTAATAATCAAAGAGTTTGTCCAAGGAAGACACGAAGCTTCATATTTCTTCTTAGTGGACTTTAGCTCAGGAATCTTTTGCTTCCTCAACTCTACCACCTCTTCCTTATAATCTGATCCGTTGGACCTCACTTTTAGTTCTTGCTCTTGAAGCTTAGCCAAATAATCCTTCCATCCATTCATAATATCGAAATAAGGTTCATTCTTTGTCAAGAAACCAACAGGGTTCAGACTTAACAATGAATCCTTATAAGAAATCATTCTTCTCTAACTATGATTCTCAACCTTTCCTCCTTGACTAGTGAATAGCTCATCTCCTCCAACCTTCATACTTCAACCTCTAGGAACGCTCCTCGAATCACCGCCACTGCCTTCACCCTTCTTTGGTACACTGCTCTCACCACTCTTTTCGCCACTCATTATTGCCTCTTTTTAGCAAAGTCATTATTCTCTGTCAACATATTTTAGCGCAACAAAAACACTTTTAGATGTGGCAAAATTTCTCTTACACCATTTTGAACTACAATATAAGGTATTGATTACTATTTCATGGTTTTTGAAAAGAGTTAGTTGAAACTTCATTTTTTTTAAAAAAAAATTCACATGTTTTCAATTATATCCTTATCAAATATCTTATAATGCTACTTTGATAATGATATTTAAATTTCAATGCATTATTTTTTCATAGAGTAATAGATGAAGTAAAGATATGTTTAAAAAATAATTATAAAAATTATCTAATATTTTATATTTTGAATTAAATAAAGTTTATCAAAGATGTCTTACATTGCAATTTGGAAAAGTCAAGTGACAAGGAAAAAATCATAACATATACATTGGCACTCACATGCAATCCAAAATGGATGTAAAACAAAACCTTCTCTCAATTCTCCGCTAAAATTCTCCGCACCAGTTCTCAATTTGATTTCTAGTTTGTTATGCTAGTTTTATAACCTATTAATAATAATTTATTAAATTATAGATATATATATATATATATAATTATTAATTAATAATTAATATTTACGTTTTGAATTAAAGAGAGTGGCGGAGCGTAGCCGATAACAGTGTGGTGCAGAGTACGGTAGGAGTTATTGGCCAAGCTAAACGCTTCTATACGCGCGGCCAAGCTCGCTTCAGACAAAGCTTCTCTTTTTTGGATTTGCCATCTCTCCCTCTTCTCCCCGCGGAGGAGAGAGAGAGAGACTTTGAAGAGTCCATATTTTACGTGCGAGCAAAAATAGCATTCCCAAGCAACGAATAAATTCTCTTCTTCTGTCTTCTAGGGTTTGCGTTCCCGCCATTGTCGACCTTGCTCGCTGCCGCTCCTTCCCCCTGTTCTGCACTGGCATTGCTCTGAGATCATCTGTATTTCCCTATTTGATTTCAAATTTCGGATTTATTCCCCTTTTAATAGGATTCTGATTGGTCTATTGGTCTATCCTTTTTCTTTTGGTTTAAGGTGAAGTTCTGCTTTGTTACTGCGATGGATATTTTTTTAAAATTTCCGATGCTTCGTTTTTGCAAATACGTGGTTTGTATTTCGGCGCTTTGCTGATTGGCTGGTATTTTTGATGAAATTGGTTGTTTAGATATAGGTGTTTTTGAAAGTGATGTGATTGTTGTAATGTGCAGATATACCATATCCTGCTCTCAATGGTATGCTCGTTTGGGAGTGGGAGAATGGCAGTCATTGCAAGGCTTCTGGCTGCTGGCAGGTTCTCCCAAACTAGGGCAGGTAGTTTCAGTGATGTTAACTGTTTTCTTAGGGTTGGAAGTTAGTTAAAACTGCCTTATAATTTTGAATGGAGGGAGTTTATTGTTTATCTGTCAAAGATCGGGCCTTAGAAAATTAGTTTATTTGATAATTATTTTGTTTGAATAATTAAATATTTGTCGAATATTATTCAAAACGTATGATAAGAATACGCCTTTTTTTAGAGGTCTACCCCCCTGAAGGCGTCTTTCATCTTTAACTACATTGATTGTATTCAGGCTTCAGTTGAGGGATAAAATGTACTTTCTCCTTTTTTTTCGTAAGCCTGTTGATTATGCTTAGCTTTGTATGCTTTCGCAATGTGTACTTAGTAAAGTAATAGAGAAACAGTTATTATTCTTTTTAACATCTGATCAACATTGTACTTCTTGGAAATCTTTGGAAGAGGAGATTGGCCATCAGAAGTCAGCTGCTGAATACGTTTTCAGAGATCTGCGAGATGCAGATGAAGCAAATTTGCTTGATGAAGAAGGTGTCCACCTTCATTATACTCATCGTTTTAGTTTTGGCTTGATTTGATTACTGAATAAAGGCAATTTCTGTCAATGCATTGCTCAGACGTTTCTCTTTAAAATTGAATAAATGATTATATGACCATTTATTTTGTTGAAAATAGGCTTCTTCAATGCGCCATTGGTAGTTGTGGCTGCACTAGCTTGTTTTGTATATTCTATTTTGCTATCCTGCTTCTATTTTTGCCTTTGGTTAAATTTTTTATGAATAACACTTAAAACATGCATCACTTTGCCATTCTATTTTGTCTCCTTTTTGTTTATTTGAATTTTTGTGTATAACATGCAGACTTCTATAATGTTGGACAGCCCTGGGTGATTAATTGTAGACTATCTCTTACTTTAACAAGATTTTATAACTCATGAGTATAGGAACTTCATTATTAAAAAAAAAATTAATTCACAATGTGAAATTAGAAGATACTGATGATAAAACCAATATTCTTAAATTAACCCACACAGATGTACATCCCCCTTTTGTGAGTCATAGAAGTACTATTGTCTTGGATTGGAAAGAAATTGTGGTGGACTTGTTTTAAGGAGCAAAAGTTTTCTAGGTGTCATCTCATACTTCAATACATCTATTTGAATCTTAGTATAGTCTATTAGCCCTTTGTATCCCTATTTACAGAGCTACAGGAGCCCATTTATTATCATCCCTTCTTATGGCCTAGTGAAATCAAGAAACTGTAAAACTTGGTTTTCTGCACTGCTATAAAAAATGGTTATATATATATATATATATATTTCTATATTTCACTTAGCTTACAGCTTTGCACCTGAAACTTTCTCACTAAATTGATACTGAACTCTCTTAGAAGAAATTTCACATCAACACTGATGCTTAGAGAAATAATAAATGGTCCCAAAGCTCAAATTTATGTGCAACAGGCATACCTTAAGAAATGCCTGTTTAATTTGTTACATTCATATTTGTCAAATAGTGATAGATATTTGAATTGGAGAGTGTATTTTTGAATTGCAAGTCATAGCATGCATTGAATCATAAGATTCTGCAACAATTAAAAAATAACTTCATGTATGAAATATGACATGTTTTAATCCTTAAGATATGCATGAAACACTCAAGATAGTAAATCTAACCAAAAAGATAAGAAAAATTCTTTAACATAGGTCATGGGTTAGCTTATTAGTCGTAAATTCGTAAGTAATTAATTCTTGAAATCATCTCAAGTAATATATTGATTTGCTTTTTTTTTTTTTTAATTTCAAGATATAAGCCAACACTTAACAACATTACGGCAAGCCAAACCAACACCAACTCACTGTTTTGATGCAATTTTGAATTGTAAAATTGTGCTTCTGTGTATTGATTTGAATTGCTCATTTATGGTTAATTCAATCATCAATTCATTTCATTGCCTTTAAGATTCATTATGAATCTTAAGGTTTGGATTGTGAATTGCTCTATGCTGATAACTTTGGTTATATTCTCAATAGCTCAAGGTACTGCCCTTCAATTCTTTCACATTGTCACTTTAGAACTTGAGAAGGAGGAACTAGTTATGTCCCTCAATCTGAACTCGTTGAATTAAAATATGGGATATTTATGCCTGTCTTTTGTTTCTCCTTTTTTTAGTTTTCAGCTTTTCACACTACTGCTTAGTGTATTTTCTATTGCAGATATGCATGTGTATGGTTTGAGACCTATGTCTGATCCCTTGCAGCTGGTAAGGTTTGCTTCTTGTTAACTTTTTTAAATCCACGCTAGTGGCATTAAATTTAGTTACTGGGAATAGAATGCATACACAAATGTTATTGGGAAACACCCCTGAAACAACTGTAGCTTAATGTATTCTAGTTACCTTAATTTACATATATTCAGTTTCGTGTTATGATTGTAGTGTCTGTCTTTTTTGTAAACTATTAAACAATGTATGACCCTAGCCACCTTGTACTATTGATAGTTGGAGTAAAGGATATGATAATCAAATCTGCATTTGTGTGCATGCACCATGTAGGGAATGGGGCAGAGTACTTACTGCATTCTTTAAGCTCTGTAAGTTGTCACTATTGTGTAAGCTCTTTGCTTTTGCATGTGATGCATTCTTTGATACCTTGTTATTCGAACTTTTTAGGTGACATACTCAATTCCTTTCTTAAATCATGTGATGCTTATTGCTTTGCAAGGGTCATAGCTGCTTTGACCTCTTGCTTGATTTTTATTCATTAGGAGTTTCTCTTGTATGCCACAAGAAGGGGGCTCCTGTTTCTGAAGTAGTTTTTGTTGGTCAACAGAAAAAACAGTTTTTGATTTTGATGTCTGCCTCCTTAAATAGTGTCATACTCATCACATAGTCAGCCTCCTGCATGGTTCATTGGAAGCAATTTTTGCCTTTCATATCAACTTTTTTAAATTGTACAATTGCTTGACATATGTAAATATGTGTGTATGTTATTCACAAAAAAATGTGTGTGTTGACATTATTTCCTTGATAATAAAGTACTTTCACTTAAGATAATTGATTGTTTGTATAATTTTGAAGGTATGTTGCAATGCTTGCAAGAAGCCCATCCAGGCCAGCCAATATGCTGCTCATGCAGGTAGGACTGGACTTTATTTATCTTTGGCCCTTTGCATGAGGTCTGAGAATTCACAATTTGTTAGCATGTGGCATTAATGCTCATTTGTTTTCCATAAAAAATTCTGTGCATCTATTTCTATTAGTTTCATATTTTGTATAGGTCTGCATATGATTCTGGCTATTTATAACCGGCTTCTTATTTTTGGGCTCCTTTTGTATGTGAAAAGGGTATGAAATCACTAATATTGGTTTTTACTTTCTTTGTCTCTCTTTGCTGCCGACTCTTCAGAACTTTGTAGGTCATTAAAGTATGCAGAACAAACCATTTTGGAGGTTGATGGCAGCATGGGCTATCGAAAGCCCCCAAGAAAAGAAAAGAAAAAGTTATCATCAACTTCTTGTGCTAGTATCCACATGATAATAATCGAGTTAACTATTCAGCTGCAAATACTGTTTAGCGCTAAGTTTCATCCCTGATTTTATCTGCTGAAAGTGAAAGTAAATTAATGATTTATTTACCTTTGAATATTCTATGTAATTATTGCATCCTTTGAAAATTATTTTAGGTGTACCTTCAACTTAATTTCATTAAAGCAGTCTTCTCTAGTTGTTCTAATTACATGCTAATCACAGTTAGTTGTAATATAAGTATTTGTACCTCCTAACCTCTCGAAGATCAAGCTCCAGCAGTTGGGGAGGAGGGAAGGGCTGAGGCTGTGGATTCTATTGATGCCGCTGTGCCACCATCCCATATGAATGATCATCAAATTAGAGTCACTTGCTATTCCAACGATGGTAAAGGTAAAAACATTTTTCCTGTGTTACTCTTTCTGTTCTCATCCTTCATACATGTCATTCCTAGCCCCCCTTTTTGCTGATGGTTAACCCAGTTTGCTGCATGTATCAAGTTTTGCTTGGACAAATCAATTTGTTTATTAGTTTCTGGAAAAACAATGACATCCAGGCCAGATAAACATGATTGCTGCAATGCTTATAACTTGTATTTGATTTAATCACTCTGAACCTTTCCTCCTCCAACAACCAAATAATTTTAGCTATGCCTTGAACATGATTTTTGTAATGGAAAAATTAACTTTCTTCCCTTTGAATCCTCTTGCTGTTGGAAAAGTATATCGCTGTGGAAGTGTGGCTTATTGATTTATTTCAAAATTGATTAAAGAATGGGAACAAAAATATATTTTTTCACAAATAATGCGATGTAGGTAGTTGACATTTAACATCCTTAGGTTGAGATGGGTGATGGGTCGCATATATAGTTTTAAGCTTATTTTCTTGGCAATTTGGTTGGGTATATCTAACAGGTTGTTTTGAAGGAGTAATGTTGAGTTTCTGCTAAAGATTTCAGTTATGCTGTAAAGCTGATGTGCTAATTAATTTGAAAGCTTCATCATAATACCAATTTCCTTAAATACTCATGTAGATGCAGCATCTATGATGGATGGTACGGGATTTAAACTTGGAAATAGAGATCACCCAGCTTCTGTAATGCAACCTCCAACAAAACGTCGTAAATTGTATGCTTTCTTAGTTCTCAAGACATTTTTAATTGTTGAAGTCGGATCAATTTGACATCATTATTGCCTTGTGCCTAGAAAATGTGTTGCTCAATAAATCTGTTCTTTTTCAGTGTCTTCGGGGGAAAAGATTATAATCAATAGAAAACGTTTTCAAAACACCTTGTTTCATGTTGAATATCTCCCACTCATCTCCCTCCTCTCAAAAAGTAGTTCTTCATCAAGTAGAAAACCCGTTGCAGGCCTAGCAAGAAGTTTTAAATCAACAATGAAATATTTTGGCGTCGGGCTCAATAAAAAGCTTGTGATTCAATCTTTATGAAATCAAGACCAGCTATGATGCATATGATATGCTTGGAATGCTATATTATTCCAAACTGCTGGCGGGAAAGCCCTGTAGATGACTGAGTTAAATTTTAAGACACTGTTCACTCAACCTATCTTACTCATTATGCAGTTTTTACGCTTTATATATATATATATATATATTTTAAATTTACATTAGGAGGGTTTGAACCTTGGATTACTCATTTTACCACCTGAGCTGCTTTCAAGCATCTTTGTTTGTCAAGATTGTGCTCATTCTTTCTCTGCAGGATTAGTGGAGTACATTCACCTCTACCAGAAAGTCCTGCAACAGAATCTAGAATAACAAGACCAGCTAGCTTTGCAAATAAAAATACTTGCAAAGGTGCGTGTATGTCTGTTGAAGTTGTTTGTTACATCTGAAGTCAGAACTTATGGGGATGAGTGTTTTCTTGTACATTCTGGTCAATATTTTATCATTAACAAGGGAGATAATTATAATTTTGATCATAAAAAAATATACATAGTTTTAATTCTGGGTCCGTGCCTAATATCATCCCAAACTGGCTCATATGAATGTTTTAATTTGCTTCTACTTGGTTGTTCTTTACATTGTATTTGTACTGGATGTGAAGCATACTGGGGGCATGAAAGGGTCGACTAGAAGATAGAAATTTGAGAAGGGACCAAAATGAGAAAGCAGCCCTTCCCTGGCACTAGTGTCATTTTTTATTTAGCACAGGCAAACAGGCATCAATTGTTCTATGTCTAAAGAAAATCATTCCATTGCTTTTTCATTCTACTTGATTCTTCTTTTAACGGAAAAAGTAACTACTGAAAACTGATCTTTTCTTATCTACACCTGTGCTCTTATTGACTTTCATTTGTAATAAACACAGTGCACACTTTGCTAAGATGTAATTTCAGGTCTAGAACTTGGAAAATTTTGTGGTGATTCTACTCTTACTGTATTGTATAATCATCTTTGTGGGAGGGAGGCATTACCTAGTTTTTTTAATTTATTTTATTATGTAATCTCAGGTCTAAAACTTCAAAAAACTTTATGGTGATTCTACTCTTACTGTATTGTATGATCATCTTTGAGGGAGGGGGTTTTGATTTATTTTGTTTTGTTTTTCAGGTGGGGATATGTTGGAAAGAACTGTCTCTGAAAATGGAGATCCAAGCCATAAAAATTTTGGGCTTGTCCTAGAGCAACACCTTACAAAGAGAGGTATTATGGATGATATATGTTCAGTTAATTCGTTAACCCTATAATTCTTGTGGAAAGTTTTGTAACCTTTTCTAAATATTTCCTTATTCTTCAATTCTTATGGTTTCTGATATATCCTGCCATTCTCTCCCTCTCGTGTGTTGTTAACAACGTATGTTTCAATTGAATTAGACGGTCCTGCACCCCTTGCTACCAAGGTGTATTATTCACAAAGGAACAATCGTCTGCGTGCAGCTCTTCGTCATCTTTATTTTCAGGAATCAAGCAATGAATTATGTACAGATATTGCCAGTCCAAAGTCCTCAAATGAAACGTTAGCGTTCCAAGATTCACATCATATAGACCCTTCATTTGGACAAAAGGATGATGATAACACGGAGGTATTTGATTTTCTCTCGTATGATTTTAGGTTAGCTACTTTTATCACATCCTTCAACAAAAAGGTTATGTGGCTTGTTGGAATACTAATGCTGACTGTATACATGAAGCATGCATGATCTAACTTAAAATCAGCATGAAATTTGGGTCTCTCTTTTGTCTTTTTGTCTTTTTGTTAAAAGAAGGAAGCATATGATATTGATATCTATTGTCCAGCTATACTTCCTGTCTTGAGTTGGTAAGTGAACAAGCTCTGACTTGCATCATTATTTCTTTCGGAAAACAGTGCCTCTTGCCAAATTTGAGCTCAGTGCGAAGTCCTAATCATATTCTTGCGAAAAGTTCAGACATTTGCATGCGTAAGGCAGAAGACCTACCGGCTAGCAACTTGCCAAATCAATTTGTTGTTAATGTTTCAAGGCCTGCAGCTCCTCATCTTGTTTGACAAGAAGCAGCTTTCTTCCAAAGCCTTATTCTTTTGCAAGCAACACAGGTAATCTTGTAAATTCAATTTTGGTCTCATTCACTATTTCACTAACTTTTCAATGCCATTTTCTTTTCATATCCTTAATTAAGAAGATTCAGAGACCATTAAAAGAATGTCTCTTGACTGACTATAAGAATGTCAGTGGATTCACAGCGTTAACTGAGGTGATATGACTGGCATTAAAGTGCATGCTTTGACAAAGAGACAAATAGACATGATGCATTGCTACCTTGATTGAATTTAAATGAACAACTCTCTTACACAGGATCATGTTTGTATCGTTGTTATTTTTCGAGTTAGAT
>NW_026556845.1:0-30638 GCF_029017545.1 Prosopis cineraria
AAGTCAGACTCTAGTTTAGCATTTGAATGATGATTTTTCTTCTGCCTGTATCTGATTCTTTTCCCCCCTCGGCTTCATCTTTAGATTTTCTTCTCAATTGAGCAGTAGAGACGATTCCTTTTGTGATTCGTTTGGGGAAACTCGCGCGTGAAAGTGGAAGATTCATTACGTACCGACCTGTCGCTCTCGAAAAATAAGGATAACTGTACGTACACTAATACAAACTTGTGGGGATCTTATCCGTGATAAATTTAAGCCAACAAAAAATAGTAACATGCTTCTAATGCTCCATCCATAATTAGGAATTCTATACTTAATTGATAAAAAAGCCGCGCAATTAATAAGGAAAGCAAACACCTCTTAGTCTCAAAAAATATGATCAAATTAACAACAACGAAGGCATGGAAAGATAATGACAGAAAGTGCAGCTAGAGTTACGTTATTGTTTTAATGGCCATTGGCCATTACTGTTCCATGCCTCGTCGACGCTAACATGGAGATTTTGACGATTATCTCCGAGAAAAAGCTAAGCAGGCCCGGAGAGTGGCTCTTGAAGCATACGAACCTAACCCTTGAAGGTCACGTCAGAGCTCAATATGCATGTCCATCTGTACGTAAGCTCTTGTACGTAAGCTTTTGAATGTGGAAAATTTAGGGTTTTCTTTAGTTTTCACAATAACACGTAATGAATGGATGAGCAGCGATGAATAGGCCGCAAAAACAGCAGTAGAGGGAGGGACTTGAGCGAGAAGAGACACAAAGGACCGTGCTTGACCACCAACCCAATCGATCGATGCTGGAGATGCGACAAAGACTGGGAGAAGAATCGCTTTAAGCTAGCCGAATGTGCCATGGGTTTCGGCCGCAAGACCACCGGCGGGTTGGGCGGTAAGATCTATGTCGTCACAGATTCTTCCGACGTCGATGTAGCTAACCCGAAACCGGGAACTCTGAGGTACGCGGCGATCCAGAAGGAGCCATTGTGGATCATATTTGCGCACAGCATGGTGATTAAGCTGAAACAGGAGTTGCTGGTGAATTCCGACAAGACAATCGATGGACGAGGAGCCAATATTCACATAAAAAGCGGTGGGCGGGCTGCCTCACCCTGCAATTCGTGAAGAACGTCATCATCCACAATCTTCGCATTCGCAATATCAAAGCAAAGAAGGGAGGTCTGGTGAGGGATGCTCCGGACCATGTCGGGTTGAGAACCAGAAGCGATGGCGATGCCATCAGCATCTTGGATCCACCAACGTCTGGATCGATCACATCTCGATGTCCAACGCCGACGACGGGCTAGTCGACGCCATCATGGGTTCCACCGCCATTTACCATTACCAATCAAATTGCCACATGACGAGACACAACGATGTAAGTAACTATTACTTGCTTCTTCAACACGACATGATAAATGAAGGAAACGAATTCATTCGTTAACAAGGTAGAAGAAATAAATGCAGGTGATGCTGTTTGGAGCAGGAGACGTGTATCAACAGGACAGGGTGATGCAGTAACGGTGGCGTTCAACCACTTTGGGAACGGATTGATACAGAGGATGCCGAGGTGCAGACATGGGTGGTTCCACGTGGTGAACAACGACTACCATAAACTGGATAATGTACGCCCATCGGAGGAACGGCGAATCCGACCATACTCAGCCAAGGAAAACCGGTTCAGTGCTCCGAACAACGAAGCAGCGAAGCAGGTTGTCAAACAGAGTGAGTGCGCCGGAATCGGCGTGGAAAAACTGGCGGTGGCAGACGGAGCATGACGAGTTTGTGAACGAGCTTTTTTTGTACCGTCGGGAACACCTATAACTGAATCTAAATTCGACAAAGAGGGTTTGATACCACCAGACCAGGGATTGAAGCTCCCGAACTTGCGCGCTTTTCGGGTCAGATCAGTGCAAGGTCGGCACCCTTGTTAGTATATTATCTTTGTTTGAAGAAAATGAACAAACAGATAGGATTAATCCTCTAGCTAGGACCAATGGGAGCTTTAGACTCACAGCACTAGTTGAAGTTTTTATTTTAAAAAAGCTCCGTCTGTTTTATTTTGAAACGAATGTATTTATTTATCTTTGTTTACAATTAGCGTAACCATTTTTGTGATTCTAGCGTATTTTCCATGTACTTTGTACGCTGCAGGTCAAATTCATAATTCTCATTTGTAAAGTAATGCTAGTTTTTTTGTTTTCGTTAAAAATTATTTATTATTCCAACCTTTTCCGAAACGGTGCGTTATCCGTTTAATGAGAAAGGACCAAATAATTTTTTATCCATTTCAATTTCAAGTGAATAATTAATGATATGATTGGAGAGAATTCTTTGCAAAAAGTTCTTATTCTTAAAATACATTATCAATTTATGTGCTAAATAGACCATAGTAAATGTCCGGCACACACACAAACATACAGATGATATGATAAAAACTAAAACTGAGAATTCAATTGCTATAAAAAAAACTAAATTTATATTATGAAATACATTAATAATATTTACATTTAATTATTAACTTTCAAGCATTTTAATTTGCAAATGACACTGCAGATTAACAAGTTACGTTCATATTATAAGAAGTAAGTCAGCTTGGATATTTAATTTACTATATATAGATTTTTTTTAATTATTATGATTAACGTGATTTGGTGGTTTGGTACCACCAGGGCGATGTTCGATCACTACTACTCCTAACTTCTCTGCCGTTACCCTTAAACTCCCACATAGTTGTCCAAATTCAGAGAACTTCGTACTTGAACTTGCCTTTCATCATCAGTCCATCAGCCACACAAGGATCGTAATATAAGTGGAAGATCGTCGACTTTTCGAACAGGAATATTAACGGACACAATTATTCGTAGCAAACGATTCTCTTGATTAATATTATTAAAACTTTGGCATGCATGAAACTGTATCAATCACTAATCATCAAACACCAAAACTGGATTGAACAAAAAGAATATTTGAAAGGAGAGGAACCTTAAATTGAATACTCCTTTCATTTAAAAATATAAAATATTTTTTAAAAATTAAATATTTAAAAAATATAAGATATTTTTAATCTTTTAAAATATAATTATTTTTTTTTAAAAAATAATTCTATTAAATAGATGACTTTATATTTTTTTAGAGTGAAATACTTTATTAAATAAGAATACATATAAAAAGAATAAAATTAATTTAAAAATAAATAATTATTTTATTGTTAGATAAAATTTAATTAAAAATATTTTATATTTTTAAACGAAGAGAGTAAATGATAATTGAACCTTTCACAATATCCCAGCTAGTTTACTTCGCAATTTGGAAAACAAAATAATGATAATAATATGATACACGTGTCTTAGGTCTATGTCAGATGCACCATTTTGCCAATAACTAAAAGCTACGACTTGAATGGAAGCAGGATCACAGATCAGAAGGCGAAGGCTCTAGTTTTAATCATTGCATTGTCAGGCACCGTCGGACCTGAAACTACGTTCAAGGGTTGCGGATTTTTGCCCCATCCTTTTATTTGCATCACTCCATTTTTCCTTCTCTATAGACAACAGAACAACTCTGGGAATTAACAACTACTCTGAAAAGGAACTCAGGCAACAGAAGCACCATGGTCGACCATTTCACAAGCCTTTTATCTATTATCGTATCCGCCCTTGCAATTCATTTTTTTTTTTTTTATGTTTTAGATTTATGATGAGTTATATTTCATTAATTTATTTTATACATACAAATAAGTTTCTAAAGTAATTAATAGTTTAGTGAGAGAATAACGCTTTCCTCCGAGACAAGGAGGGGTTCCACGAGGTAACAAATTAAATCTCTCTCTTCTCTACTTGGACTGTTTTGGACCCCGAGAGAAACTTGGGGTACGATGAAGAAATAACCACTCCTTTCTTCTACCTTTAATTTGTGTGAATAAAAACAAACCTTTCACCTAATTTTTCTTCTTTTCCATCTCCACCTATGTACATGTACACGAGTAACTTTACAAGACAATTGTGAGAGCCATAGCCATTCACGCTTTTAAGCCAACTAAAAAATAGTCAAGCCCTCCGTCCCTCAATCTATAAATACAGATGAATCCTTGCACTTCCAGGGGAGGAATTCAAAACAGCAATCAGGAAAGCCCAGAAAACCCCTCAGAACAATAGATTATTATTATTAATTAATAAAAAAACAAAAATAGAAAGGCATGGAAAAAGAAATGGCACTTAGAATTACAGTATCGTTAGTCGTCGCATTATTGGCCATTACAATTCCATGCCTCGAGGCTAACATTGGAGAGGTTGATGAGTATCTCCAAGAAAAAGCAACGCAAGCCCGCAGAGCAGCTCTCGAAGCCTACGAGGCCGATCCTTTAAACGTCACGTCCGAGCTTAACATGCACGTTCATCTGTATGTGATCAATCTCTTGATAATTCTGTGAAGATTTTACAATGTTATCTCTCAGTACATAAACCTCTTAATTGCTTTGTTTGATGCAGAGCGATGGATGATGCCAACAGCAGCAGAGGGAGGGACCTGAGGGAGAACAAGAATCACAGGGAGAAATGCAAGGCCACCAACCCAATAGACCGATGCTGGAGATGCGACCCAAATTGGGAGAAGAATAGATTTAGGTTAGCCGAATGCGCCATGGGTTTCGGCCGCAAGGCCACCGGAGGGTTGGGTGGTAGGATCTACGTCGTCACGGATGATTCCGATCTCGACATGGTTAACCCGAAACCCGGAACTCTGAGGCACGGGGTGATCCAGAAGGGGCCTCTCTGGATCATATTCTCCCGCAGCATGGTGATCAAGTTGAAGGAGGAGTTGATGGTGTCATCGGACAAGACCATCGACGGTCGCGGAGCCAATGTTCAGATCAGAAATGGCGGGGGCATCACTTTGCAGTTCGTCAATAACGTCATCATCCACAACCTTCGCATTCGCAACATCAAACCTAAGGCGGGTGGCACGATAAGGGACTCCGTGGATCATATCTCTGTGAGAACCAGAAGTGACGGCGATGCCATCGGCCTCTTCGGGGCCACCAATATTTGGATTGATCATATTTCCCTCGCCAACGCCGAGGACGGCCTCATCGACGTCATCATGGGTTCCACCGGCGTTACCGTCTCAAATTGCCACTTGACCAGACACAACGATGTACGCACGTAATCAATCAAATCAATTGCCTGATTGTAATTAACTATAATATTTAATGAGACAAAAAAATAATAAATGCAGGTGATGCTGTTCGGAGGTGGTGAGGTGTATCATCAGGACAAGGTGATGCAGATAACGGTGGCGTTCAACCACTTCGGGAACGGATTGATACAGAGGATGCCGAGATGCAGATACGGGTTCTTCCACGTGGTGAACAACGACTACACTCACTGGATAATGTACGCCATCGGAGGAAGCTCGAACCCCACTATACTGAGCCAAGGAAACCGATTCATTGCTCCGAACAACGATGCGACGAAGGAGATTACGAATAGGGTGGGGACGCCGCCAGCAGTGTGGAAAGACTGGCAATGGCAGTCGGAGAATGACCAGTTGGATAACGGCGCCATTTTCGTTCAATCGGGAAGGCCGATAACTTCCATCGATAGAGGGAGCTTAATCACGCCGAGACCTGGGATTGAAGCTCCGTTGCTTGCACGATATTCGGGTGCGCTCAGGTGCAGGCCTGGTAAGCCTTGTTAGTCTTTAATTGTTCGTCATTTTTCAAGTGTGAAACAAGAAAAAAATAGTTAGATGAATTCTCTAGCTAGCTTCGATGGGATGTTTCGCTTTTATGATCACTTGAAGCTGACACTAATGCCGCCTTCACCAGTAGCAATATGTCATTTTCTTTGAGTAGCGTTGTTTAGTTTGAAATTCTCCATGTAATATTATTCACAAGAACTTTGTTTTAGAGGAACCTATTGCTTTAGAGTGATAGCACTTGAAGCACCTCGTTTTTAGTAGGATGTCATGTCATATATGACATGTTGTATAGTTATGTAAGATATTAATTTGTTAATTTAATAACAATTACTTTTAAAGTTCAATTTCATTTTTGAATACTATTAAGTCCTTGTCATCCTCATAATTTCTACAGATACTATATGATGACGTTGCTTAAGATTTAAACAGAAATATAATTCAGAAAAAATGTTCCATCCATTTTATTATATGCATAACCTTTCTGTTAGTTTAGCCTTTGATGTTCAAAGCATTCGATGCAATTCTATATATTATCATAGGGCATACAATGGTACAAAAATAACTAACCCAACTACCTTTCTTCCCCTCGTTTTTTTTATATGTAGTCATTTGTCCTTTTCAGATGGCAGCAAGCAATAGTAATAACTCATAATAACAAAACGCTTGAGAAATGGCTAAAAAGAAATCTGCATGAGCTTATGGCTCATGATATTGCTTCAGCTAAATTTCCCAGTAGCAATGCATATTCTCAAAATCAAGTTAGTGATATCATATCATGTCCAAATCTTAAGTTTTGACAAAGTTTCACATTGCAGATAAAATCGTAAGATAAAAAAAAAATCTAAATAAACCATATATAAGACCAATAAACGCGCATTAATCAATGTTCATATCATCTTTCTCTTCAGTCACGCCTGAAATATCTGAAACAATCCATAAAATAATGAGGGGGACATAAGAGCGAATGTAATTGGTAGAATTAATATGCAAAATATGAAAAACATTACCAGAATCAACAATATTGCTAGTCTCGTCGAAATAGCCAGATTGCGCATAGCAGGAGCTGAAGTCGGAGTTGGGGTTAGATTGTCCAAATACTAGCCAATTTTGGGCACATATCAATGCTTTAGTCATCTGAGGAGATAACGAACTCCTATAAGAATCAAGTACACGGCCACCAATGCTAAAAGCTGATTCACAAGTCATAGTAGAAATTGGCATAGCCAACACATCACGTGCAATTAGGGATAGCACTTCATATCTTGTTGCATTTTCTCTCCACCAAGACAAGATATCAAACGAACCATCATCCTCAACTAACTCTGTTGAAAGATACCTGTCCAACTCTGTCTGATATGATGAGAATTTTTGTATTGTTGATGCAAACCATTCGTTAATTTGATCATAGTTGTGAGATGATGGCACCTCTGACCTGCCAACATCTACAAAATCAAACCCCCAAATAGTATCTTCAGGTTGGTTACTTGCTCTAGAGTACTCATCAAGCAAACGATACAAGATATCTTTGACCTTTTGTTTCATCGCCATAGATACCTCAAGATCATGGCAAATATCTTCAAATACATGGTTCACATGAGCCAATTTATAACGGGGATCTAAAATCACTGGTATCACCAGCAATAGGTTCAAATTTTCTAGCTTTCCCCAATATTTATCATACTTACTTTGCATCTTCTCAGTCAATTTCATAACAAGAGGATCAGGATTTAAACTATTCTCATTCAACATGACCCGAATGTGAGCAATTTGATGGAAGTATATATCAGATGTCACATGAACTTCTCGGAGTAAGAACCTTTGCGCAATATCATAAAACACCTTGAAAAATCTGAGGAACACATTCGCATTCCTCCAATCATGCGTCACAGGTGGGCCAATAACATCTTCCCTAAAATGTGCATTATATGCCTCATCTTCATCTTTCATCCTATCAAACACCTTTTGGAACTTCATGGCAGTTTCCAGCATCGCATATGTAGAATCCCAATGAGTAGAAACATCTAGGCTCGGAAAGCTTTCATTCTCAAGTTTTTCTGCTTTAGCAAAACTTTTGAATCTTTTAAGTCTTGTAGGAGAGGACCGGACATATCTAATAGCATTACGAATGGAGCTAATGTTGTCATGCAAGTCCTTCAACCCTTCATAAACTATTGAATTCAAAACATGCATGTAACACATGACATGTAGATGATCACCTCCACAAACCAAACCATCCCAATTCTTCAATCGGCTTTTCAAGTAAGCCAACACTGTGTCATTGGATGTAGAACCATCCATGGTTATTGAGAAGACTTTATCTATTTCCCAATCCAGCAAACACTTTTCCACTATCCTCCCAATTGTATCATCCCCATGCTTTTCAACCATACAAATATCTAGAATTCGTTTCTGTAAATCCCATTGATGGTTAATGAAATGAGAAGTGACGCACAAGTAATTAAAGTTTTGAACTGACGTCCATGTGTCTATAGTTAGGCAAACACGCCCACAAGATTCTTTCAAATACTTCTTTAACATTTTCGCCTCTTCAAGGTAGAGTTTCCAACAATCCCTGGCAACTATTGTCTTGGAAAGGATAGGGAATCGAGGCTTCAAATGGTTAACAAATTGTCGAAAACCATGGCCTTCAACCACTTGAAATGGAACATCATCACATATTAGGTACTCTGCCAGATCTCTTCGATGTTTTTTACGTTTATATTTCTGGCGGACCAGGCTTCTTGCAAGACCAACCCCGACACCCCCAAAGTAACTTGACGTCGACCGTTTTAAACCTGGAGACTTGTTCGGGTCAATGGTTGGGCAAATTCCTTCATCCATCATTTCAAAATCACCTGAAAAGCATAACTAATTTCGTCATACCTGTGTGAGTTTACTAAGCATGAAATAAAGTGATCCAATATGCATTAGGCGCCGTGATACAGCTCATTAGTCATAACAATCACTACATATACTACTCTCTCAATTTAACATAGCTTAAGGTTTTGAACAGATTAAGAAAAATGCGGGAAAAAAGGAAGATCACGCGCTAGCTCTTGAGCCACAAAAAACAGGAACCATTTACAGCTTTGAAAATAAAAAATAATTGACTGCAAAAACATCAAAATTTTAAAGAACTATCTGCAATTCAGACTCAAAGGCTCCTAGTGACCAGTGCATCAAACTGCATTCACGATTTAATTTAAGTTCGATAGTTCAATTATGCTTACCGATCTGAATTAGCTTATGAATATAGTTTCAAAATCTTACGTTACTTGTGGAATGACAAGAGAATAAGCTCATTCAGACACGCTTGGCAACCGCGTTAGTGTGTTACAGCTACTAAAAGTACTGTTTATAATCACACCACATACACTCCACAAAAGAATCAAACAATACAAATCAATAACAAGATAAAAAATTCTAAACTGGAGGAAGGCAATTCCTTGTAAGGAATCTCACTTCCTTTTATTTCCCGTTGAAGCCAACAGAAGCCAAAATGAAACTAAAATTCAAAATAAAAAAAAATCGCATCAACACCAATATTGCTCATAAAACTCTTACAGCTTTTCCAAACAAAACCAGGAAATGAGAAATGCATTATTCACTACAACTTGTCCAGAAGAACAAGTACGATGGATTAGAAGCAAGATTTGACTTTCAAGATTGACACTTGCCCACTAAGTGAAATCACCAATCAAGAATCATTTTTTATGGATTAAACTATTAAAGGTAAAAAGACAAAGCAGAATTTTGGGAGAGGCGGTATATGAAGAGGCAACTTGTCTCTCCCAAGACAAGAACGGTGCAAAAGAGAGGGTACATTAAGGTTCAGGCGAGTTGTAAGGTCGCTATCGATGTCAGAAGTGGAAAATCCCACATTTGTCATCAGGGAATGGGAATAAAGGTTGTGAATGGGAAGAGAGGAGATTACCTCAGGCAAGATGACCGTTACTCACGGCGGTGGTGGACGACAGAAACTTGACGACGGTGGCTGGGCTGTAGTTGACTCGTTTCTGTTGTGGAGGGAAGCAGACAGTCGCGGGCGGGAGCATGAAAATGGCTTTTGGATTTTGGTCACTCATTTCATTTTACGATTTAATTTTTATTTTCTCCGTATATTGTACGGTTTTCGAATATACGGATACTCCCTCCATCTCCTTTCGATTTAGTTGCTAACCTCGCCCGTCGTCACAATTCTTAACCGTTCATCCGAAATTTTACAGACAATTAGGGCCTGCCAAAGAAGATTAATCACATTCAAGACCCAATAAATTCTTAAACTTTTCTAATTTTCTACAAGTGCAAGGAGCTCAATTGCAATTAATTTTTACCTAATTATTAAAATAACTTTGGTTTATATTAAAAACAAAATAAAGAAAATCTCCCTCGTCAACGGCAGCCTGACCACCACTACATCGGAGGCCCTGACGATAGCAAATAGTCAATGGTGGATCAATTCAAAAAAGTAGCCAAGAAAAGTTTAAATCTTCAACCCCTTTATCTCCAAAATGATGAAGATCAATGAACCAACAAGCAATTCAATATGTAAGGTGCAAAAATAAATGCTACATGTGTATATATAGACATACTATAACTCAGTTATTGTAAACTCTAGACAAATTATTATTTATATCTGAATAATCATTTATACATAATCAAACTTGACTTATTTATGTTTAAAAAAAATTGTCAATTTTTGAATGCCAACTTATTTATTTTTTACAACTTGATCAAATATTATACTAAATAATATATACTTGTGTGTGTCTTATAAATTCATTTTTTAAATATTTTTATAGGCTTTTGTTGAAGCTGGATAAGAAGTTGTTTATATTCAAATAATCATTATCCGTCATTAATTATTTTAATAGACTTTGAACCTGCGATCTTGTAGTACTTATGGCACTTCATAGCTTGCAAATCATTTTTATTAGTTTCACTGATTTGAAAAGTAAATTTCCATTATTATCTTGTTCTTGTACGGTGAAGTTTAATGGTAGTTAATTCGTCTAACATTGATTGAATTAAACATATTATTATAATTGTATACCTTTTTAAAATTAAATTTAGTAAAATTATTTTAATAAGTTTAATTGTACAAAACTTGCGATCTTATAGTACTGATGACATTTTTTGCTTACAAATTATTTTGTATTAAAATAACTTCTTATTAAATTCATATAATCTAATTTTATTAACAAATAATATTTAAATCATGGCTTATTTTTAATCTCTTGAATGCCTGAATTCTTAAATATTATTTTAGTTTTACTTTTTTAGTTAATTTTAATTTTTATTCTAAAAAAGCTATTATTTTTCTTACTTTGATTTCATCTTATTAATAATAAATAAAAATTGAGATATTTAGATTAAGTTCATTTAAATTTGGGGATAGCATGAATTTCTTCGGGGCTAATTACGACAGTTTTAATAATCCCAAAGTAAAAAATATTTTATACTCCCAAATTCAGCTCTAAAATTTTTCAAGCTTCCCTGAGCTGATATCTTAAGTTTAGCCTAACTTTCCATCTCCACATATAACAGATTGAAATATGCAAGCTTTTACACAGACGGATTGACACCCTTATGTTTATACTCATCAAAATGCACCAGAGGATAAAAACATGGCGTAATAAATCAGGGTAAGGGAACATAATATTATATTGTAATCAGCTTTAAACAGCCCCATCAGGACAAGAAATTGCAACGTATTACAGATTAAAAATATATATATATATATATTATTCAATGTTTTAAATCATAAAATTAAATAAAAATTACAATTTTGAACATCCTGAACCACTTAATCTCTCCCCGAGCCTGAACCAACCTCAACTATATTAAACCACAGACATCTTCACATGAATTCTGATTAAATTAAATATAATATAAAAAGACAAGTCTTATATATTTATCCTTATATATTTAATATACTTTTATCTAATTAAATCAAAACATATGAACTTTAATATATTAATAATATTAATAATAAAAATTTATTATAGAATAAATAATTTACCATAGATACACATTTACTTATCAAATGGTCCCTGGTAACAAGACCTTTCAATATTTGAGCTATCCTTGCGTGGTCCGTTATATGATTTGGAATACCATCATTAGAGCACTCTCCTGAACGACTAGTCTCATTAAAGATGAGCATCAATGCAATTTTTATTGCCTTCCTAAGTTATTGTTACTAATTTTATTAACACCAATATAAAAAAATAAAAATGTGTAAAATTTCAAATGTACCTACATATAATAAATGTAAAAATTGATGTTATGTTATTTTTTAATGAAGGATAATTGTATAAATACTTTTTAATTATTATATAAAAAGCTGTACCATAACTTATAAGAAAATCAAATTAACCTTTTAAAACGTATTTTATAAATGAAATTGGATAGAGTATAAAATAACTGTCGCTTCCCCTCGTACATTTTTCGCCATCTTCCATGTATGACAATTTGCTTCTATTCATTTTTTATAAAACATCAAATTGATGAGCATCTATACGCAATCATGACAAAAAATTACATATTGGAAACCAGAAAAATTAAGTTATCAACTAACCTCGTCGTTGACCAAAATTAAAGAAACCCATTTTTTGCTTTGATCTTGTTCCTGTTCTTTTTCTGCGTAAATTCTCAGGATTCGTACCCGAATTTGAGCTCTCGTATCACCGTTGTTGAGTGCCTTTAGAACAAGCACTTCTCTAATCATAGGCAACGCCTACAAAAAATAAGAGTCAAATAAAATACCTCTGCCACGAAGAAAAATCATTCGTATTCAATTACAGATTTCTGGATCAAACCCTAAATCAAAATGCCTTATCAGTCAATATTGAACTCACCATTGTAAAGTTCTGGAGAGGAGTTTTTCGCAACTTGCTCGAGGAAAAGTTGAATTTTTTCAAGGTCGGTGAGGTGAGTGAATACTAAAAGCCGACCCTTTTAACCCTCGCAAGAATAAAAAAAAAATCTCAAAATAAAAAAAAGGCTTCAGTTAAAACAAAAAACAAAAAAAAGAACAAGAGGCACTCAACCGAATGCAATGGATAAATACAATGTATAGACTCTCAACTATACCAAAAAGAAACTAATGTTATACTTAGAAGAAGAGAAAAGTAAAAGGAAAAAGGAAGAAACAACATTTTCCCCTCCTCAGCTACGGAGAGAAAAGTAAATGAGAGAGAAAAGTTAAAAAAAAAAAATATAAGACCCACATATTTTTGCCTCCAACTTTCTCTCTAAATATAAAAAGATTTTGGGAAAAAAAATTATTTACTAATTTTTTTTTATTTTCACCTCTTGCTTTCCTTTATTTTTATCATATATATTTGTAGTGTAGTTATATTTTAACTATGAACTTTTGTGAAACAAATAGGATATTTAATTTTTAGACTAATTAGACAAATACTAATTCTAAATTTTCAGATTAATTTTTCATTAAATACCTTATATTTATTAAATTGTTATATATTTAATAATTTAATAATTTAATAAATAAAATTTTGAATTGAATAAAATATTTTTTGTCAGTATTGAATAAAATAATTTTTAATTATGCTTTTATTCAGTCAATAATATTTGATAAAAATTATGATATATATAATATGTTAAAGTATTAAATTTTATTATATAAATATTTTTATAAATAATAAGATTATTATTATTCATATAAAATTAATAATCTCTGTTTTTTCTTGTTCAATCAAACATAATAAAAAAAATTATATCTTTGGACTTTTTTCTTTTTCAATTTCTTCCTCTACGAACAAAAATTTAGTTATACTTAAGCCAACCTTTTTACCCAATGGTTATACTTAAGCTCTTCATGCTGCTTGGAATTTTCCCTCTATCCCATGTTTTATTTCACATGAAGATGTATTCCCCTCTCCCATGTTAAAAAATAATTTTAGACAAATTTCATATCCTTATAAAATTTATTAAATATATCTAAATTTTTTTAAATAAAAATAAAACTTTTAAAAATACCTTTCATTTAACATATTGACAAGACAACAAAAGATAAATTAAATAGGAAGGGAAATGATAATACTGGAAACATTTTATTTAATAAAATATTAATCTTGTCAAAGTCTCTCATATTTTAGAATAAAAGAAATAGTAAAAATGAAACAAACTCAAAATTGTTATGAAAATAAAAAGAATATAAAAGATTGAGGTCAAAGAAATAAAGAACACGAGAGAATTGGAGAGAAAGTAGGAGTAACATTCACTCACTTGAGTATCACCTGTAACACACCAAAATTTTTTTTTTAAATAATTTAACTCAACTATAGTTGGGTTACAGCCACCCAACACATTTTTATATCAATAATTTCAATATAAAATATTTTATAATTGGCTTCAACTCACACACTATAACATTTCAGATAAATTTTTACCTCCCACATACCATTAGGCTAAATCACATTTGTCCATCCTTATACTCCCAACAAGTAAACTAAATCACATTTGTCCATCCTTATACTCCCAACAAGTAAAATAAGCAATTTAGTCAATTTTCAACACAAGCCAGTTATTTGGCCTTATAATCATGCCATTTTAACCAATCCAAAGTAAACTAAATATTAAAATTACAGTCATCCAAATTGTACCAAAAATAGAAATAGTTTGAAAGGCATGATTACATTTATATATTCATATAATTGACAATAAACAAAAAGCCCTAGTATTGGCAATATAACACATTATAAATCATAAATTAAATACCCAAAAGAGACAGTGGATCTATACCACTAAGCCTCTGGGACTCCTCCACGTGTCACTCGTGGCTCTTCTCCTGAAAATTGTTAACCACATAATGAGACTCAAAAGTCCCAGTAACCAAAGCCAATTTATGATAGTGTATACAAACAGTTAAGTGTGTGCTTACTAAGTGAGAATTAAAAATAATATAATTCCAACAAATATAAGAAATATTACAATACACACAAACAACCATCCTTATATCCCTCCATTAACCTCGAGCCGTAGCCCTCACTCGGTGCTAAATTACCCGGCCAAAGGTAGATTAGCCCGAGCCCTTACAAGCCACCTATTGAGCTCCAATAGGGGCGTACCACGTGGCACATAAATACAACAATAATAGCAAGTCTCCCAACACCTCCCACAATAATCAAATAAATTTATAATAATATTGCACAATTATATAATATTACAAAATTTATAATTTTCTCAATAATCACCCAATTAACATGAAGTAACACTAATCATAAATTAAAAGCATGGTTACCTTGTGGCTTTTTCAATAAATTATTCCTTAAAATTTCTCTCTCACCACAATCTTCACCAGTAATACAATCTACAAATAACATATTATTTATAAATATTAGTTTCAATTTTTGAAACTAATAAAATAATACTAATAATAGAATTAAAAATATAACATAATTCCTAATCTCAATCTTAATACAAATCTATAGTTAATACTATTAAGTATAATTTTTAACTCCTCTTTTAATTATCAATAAACATTAACAATCTAAAAATCAACTTCTAAACTAATTTTTATTATCAAAATTTTCTTTTTATTTCATAAATTCGTACCTAAAATACTCAAAAATTAAAAATTAAGTCTCTAGCTTAGAATCATAATCCTATAGCCATAATAATTCATTTCTCATCCCAAATAATCATCTAAACCTCAATAAATCAACATATATTTTCAGATCTAGTCTAGAATTTGATCCATAAGCCACAATTCAAAGATCACCAATAAATTTATACTCTAGAATATTTATTATACTACTAACAACCTCAAAAACCATATTTATTCAACATAAATTCATCCCTCTTCCAGATCTTAAATTTTCTACCACTACAAAATCAGAAACCAAAGAAGAAGATGACTAAGAAAAATTTTTAGAACACTCACTTAGTCTTGAAAAGCTTAAAATCACACCCTAAATATTCCTATTAAAAACTCTTACCTTAAAAATTTAGATATTTCGCACCGGCAACTCGCTTCTCTCCGCCTCAGCTCGCGCGCAGGAAAGGAATGAAGAAATGAAAGGAAACGGTGAGTTTTTATAAAAATTCAGTGGGTCCCACACATTTTTTTTTATTATTTCTTCTTCTCTCTCCCCCTTTTTTTATTATTATTTTATATTTACTATTCATGCGGCGCCGAAAGCAAATTCGTTTTCTTCTTCTTCTTCCTTTTTTTTTTGGCATACCTTTTCCCTTTTTTTTATTATAATAATAATTTAATAATTTTTTTATTAATTTTTTTTAATTAATTTTTTTTAAATTTTTTTAAATTTAGAATTATATCCTAAATTAGATTTAATAATCATTTTCTACTAATTTTCTTACCTCTAAATATTATTTTTTTTAAATTTCTATTAACCTAAATTAACTATTAAAATTTAAATTGGGATGTTACAATTCTCCCCTCCTTTGTAGAAATTTTGTCCTCAAAATTTAAAGTTAGTAACTATTAACTACTTACTTAATCAAAAAGACGAGGATAATCACGTCGCATACTGTCCTCGGTCTCCCACATAGCATCACCTGGAGTTGTGCCCTTCCAAATTACTTTAACCAATCTAATGGTCTTGTTTCTTAATTGCTTGTCCTTGTAATCAACAATCCTTTCTGGTTCAGATTTGAATGTCAAATTCTCCCTGAGTTCAATCTCCTCGGGTTCAATTATATGGGAAGGATCTGGTTGATACTTTTTCAGTTGTGACACATGGAATACGTTGTGTATTCCAGCAATTTGGGGTGGTAATGCTACTTGGTACGCTACTGGTCCAACTCGTTTTAAGATCTCAAAAGGCCCCATAAACCTTGGTGTCAACTTCTTAGCCTTAATAGCTCTTCCAACACCAGTTACTGGAGAGATTTTCAAAAATACATGGTCACCTACTTCAAACTCAAGCGGTCTTCTCCTCTTATCCGCATAACTCTTTTGTCTACTTTGAGCTGTGAGTAATTTTTGCTTGATTAAAGCAATCTTTTGGGTAGTCTCATCAACAATGTCCGGCCCCAAAACAGTTCTCTCACTTAATTCTGTCCAACACAGTGGCGATCTACATTTTCTTCCATATAATGCCTCATAAGGTGCCATCTGAATGCTAGAATGAAAACTATTATTGTAGGCAAATTCAGCTAATGGCAAGTGACTATCCCAATTACCTCTAAGCTCAATGGCACAAGCTCTTAACATGTCTTCAAGAGTTTGTATGGTTCGTTCTGTTTGCCCATCGGTCTGGGGGTGGTAAGCTGTGCTAAAACTCAGACGAGTACCCATGGCTTCCTGTAATGACTTCCAAAAGTTTGATGTGAATCTCGGATCACGATCAGATACAATATTTGTCGGCACTCCATGCAATCTCACCACTTCTCTTATGTAGATTTCAGTTAATTTTTCGAGAGAATACTTGATATTAGTAGCCAGAAAATGAGCTGATTTGGTGAGTCGATCTACGATTACCCATATAGTGTCATGACCAGAAGATGTTCTAGGCAATCCTGTAATGAAGTCCATAGAAATGCTGTCCCATTTCCACTCTGGAATATCAAGAGACTGTAGCATCCCGGCTGGTTTCTGATGCTCAATTTTGACTTTCTGACAAGTCAAACAACGAGTTACATGTTCAGTTACATCTCTCTTCATCCTTGGCCACCACCAACCACGTCTTAAGTCATGATACATCTTAGTTGCTCCTGGGTGAATGGTATATTACTCTGATGAGCCTCCTCAAGTAGATATTTTTCAATCGAGCATCATTAGGCACACACACTCTACCTTTATATCTTACGACATCATCATCGGTCACATCAAAATGTTCAGCCTTTCCAGCCCCAATCTCTACCCTAATCTTATTCAAATGATCATCCTTCTGTTGCGCAATTCTAATTTCTTCCCAAAAATTATTCTCAAATTCAGTAATATGTAGAGCAGCCAAACGATTTTCGACTACTTCTACATTTACTGCATGAAAACTACTCCATAATTCATGTTCTCTGACCATCATGTGAGCAGTATGTACAAGCTTCCTGCTCAGAGCGTCGGCGACTACGTTAGCTTTCCCTGGATGATACTTCAACTCAAAGTCATAATCCTTCAAAAACTCAATCCATCTGCGCTGTCTCATGTTGAGCTCCTTTTGATCAAACAAATATTTTAAACTTTTATGATCACTGAAGATTCAAAAGAAGAACCATAAAGATAGTGCCTCCAAATCTTCAAGCAAATACCACAGCAGCAAGCTCCAAGTCATGAGTAGGGTAATTTTCCTCATGAGGTCTCAACTGTCGAGAGGCATAAGCCACTACTCGATCCTCCTGCATCAATACACAACCTAAACCTTTCTTAGAAGCATCAGTATACAAGGTATAAGGAGCAGTTGGAACAGGTAAGGTGAGCACCGGTGTGGTGGTCAACCTCTTTTTCAGCTCCTGGAATGCAACTTCACACTCGTTCGTCCAAATAAATGGAGCATCTTTCCTGGTCAACTTAGTCAAGGGCATTGCAATTTGTGAAAAACCCTTAATGAAACGACGATAGTAGCCTGCAAGACCCAAGAAACTCCTAATCTCTGTCACACTTCGAGGTTGCTCCCATTTCATCACTGCATCTATCTTACTAGGGTCCACCGCTACCCCTTCTTCTGAAACAACATGGCCTAAGAATTTAACTTCTTTAAGCCAAAAATCACATTTGCTCAACTTGGCATAGAGCTTGTGCTCTCTTAATATCTCCAAAACAATTTTAAGATGTCTAGCATGGTCCACCTCATCTCGAGAATAAATAAGTATGTCATCAATAAAGACTACAACAAATTCATCGAGATAAGGCCTGAAGATTCGATTCATATAATCCATGAAGACAGCTGGGGCATTTGTTAACCCAAACGGCATCACTAGGAACTCATAGTGCCCATATCTAGTCCTAAAAGCAGTTTTAGGGATATCCTCTGCTCTAACCCTCAATTGATGATACCCTGATCTTAGATCAATCTTAGAAAACACCGCTGAATTGACTAATTGGTCTAACAAATCATCAATTCGAGGTAAGGGGTACTTGTTCTTGATGGTTACCTTATTCAATTGTCTATAATCAATACACAATCTAAGGCTTCCATCTTTCTTTTTCACAAACAGTACCGGTGACCCCCATGGTGATACACTCGGTCTGATAAACCCCTTCTCTAACAACTCTTCAATTTGTCTCTTCAACTCAGCTAACTCCGATGGAGACATCCTATAGGGTGCCTTAGAAATAGGCCCCGTACCAGGTACGAGTTCAATCGAGAACTCAACCTCTCGTTCTGGAGGCAAACCGATCACTTCAGTAGGAAAGACGTCAGGGAATTCTCTCACTACTGGAATCTGATCTACACCTTCTTCAATCTCTGCCTTGATTGAGAAGAAAATCATAAAAGCTTGACAGCCCTTTCTTATACACTGTTCTACTTGAGCTGCAGACAACAACATAGGACTTTGGGACTCTACAGGGGTTACAGTAAGAGCTGAGAGTGACACACTCTTTTTCTGACAATTAAGTACAGCTCCATTTGCAGACAACCAATCCATCCCCACAATAACATCAATCCCAGACAAAGACAAACAAATGAGGTCTATGGTGGTCTTTCGACCCTCATACTCAACCTCTACATTTAGACATGCCTTAGCAGTCCTTACAGTCAAACCAGCAGGAGTAGAAATCTTCACATCAAAAGGTAAGGTACACACAGGCAATTTACATCTTTTCACACATTCATCAGACACAAAAGAGTGTGTAGCACCCGAATCAAACAAAGCACAAACATCATTATCAAGGATTCGGATTATACCTCTGATAGCATTAGGGTTGTTAGCAGCCTCTGGCCCAGAGAGGGCATACACTCGTGCTGGTACTGTAGGTCTCTGATCATTACCCCTATTTTGGTTTTGATAGCAGAATCGAGCAATATGACCAGGCTTCTGACAGATGTAACAAACCCAACAATCACCAGAATGAAACTTCCCACACTTACTGCATGCTTGATTACTAGCAGCACCGGAAGTAGGATTAAAGGTAGCTGGGCTCCTGTAGGACCCTTGACTCCACTCTGATTCCCTCTGTAGCTTTGGCCCTTATGGTAGTAGCCCTTCTTCTTCTGATTTCTAAAGCCTCCAAAGATTTGACTGCTCCTCTTCTCTACTCCACCAATGGGTCTGGTGTGGATAGGGGGCTTCCCATGAGGTTCTTTCCTCCTCTCTCTATCAGCTTCTAATCTAGCCTCTCTCTTCCTCCGAGAAACTATTCGAAGCTTATTGCACATCTCACTGAATGTCTTGATCTCAAAAGGGGCTAACTGTTCCCTTAGATCAGGCCTCGCCTTCTCTAGTAATCGTTCAGCCATCCACTCCGTGTCTTCATGTTTCTGGAGGTAAGTAGAGTATTTAGATAATTCTGAGAATTGTTCAATAAATTCATCCTCATCTAAATCACCCTGGCGGAATGCATGAAACTCAGCCTCCTTTTCTGCTCTCAGTGCAGTAGGAAAATAATTCTCGAACAATATGGCTTTAAAATCTTCCCAAGTAAGAGAGGAATCATCCTTCGGTCCTGATGTTTCCCACCATTTCTTAGCACTCTTCTGTAGTAGGAATATTGCCAGCTGCACCTTTTGATTAGAAGTGCACACAACCATACGAAAAATACTCTCCAATTGATCTATCCATTCTTCAACCACCGCCGGCTTAAGATTTCCATCGAAAGTAGGAGGATTAAACTTACGAAAAGTACTCCAGATCTTTGTGATCGTGGATGTCTGTTGCTCAGAGTGGAGACTCACATTCTTCGGACTAGTCTCATGGTGAGAATAGGAAGGTGAGCCTTCATCAGCAGATTGGCTCGCATTTAATACCTTGGTATGGCTTCCTTCTTGTTGGCCATTTCCCTCTCGGTTGGAATTCTCCTTATATTGTCTTAAAGCGGCCAACTCTTCTTCTTGTCTCTTCATGCGGTCACTAAGATTATATAGTAGATCCATCATTTGCCTCATAGTTGGCTCATCCTGCCTTAGTTGTGACTGTATGGGCTCGCCCTGCCCGATTTGTTGCTGTGTGGGCTCTGGTTGTGGCAGTGAAGGTATGTCATTTCCTATTGGCTCTATAGAATCACCGGCAATTTCGCCACCTCTCCTAGTTTTGGACACCATCTCTCCCCTCCTAAAGGATGGAAGTCACATAATTAAGTTAACACTAATCTCAAGACAAGAAAAATAATGGAGAAGCATTATGATTTAATAATGTATATTGCCAATAAACTAGGTTAATGTATAACAATTTCATAATTTATAAGAATTGAAAACATGTAGCTCTGATACCAAAATTTGTAACACACCAAAATTTTTTTTTTAAATAATTTAACTCAACCATAGTTGGGTTACAGCCACCCAACACATTTTTATATCAATAATTTCAATATAAAATATTTTATAATTGGCTTCAACTCACACACTATAACATTTCAGATAAATTTTTACCTCCCACATGCCATTAGGCTAAATCACATTTGTCCATCCTTATACTCCCAACAAGTAAACTAAATCACATTTGTCCATCCTTATACTCCCAACAAGTAAAATAAGCAATTTAGTCAATTTTCAACACAAGCCAGTTATTTGGCCTTATAATCATGCCATTTTAACCAATCCAAAGTAAACCAAATATTAAAATTACAGTCATCCAAATTGTACCAAAAATAGAAATAGTTTGAAAGGCATGATTACATTTATATATTCATATAATTGACAATAAACAAAAAGCCCTAATATTGGCAATATAACACATTATAAATCATAAATTAAATACCCAAAAGAGACAGTGGATCTATACCACTAAGCCTCTGGGACTCCTCCACGTGTCACTCGTGGCTCTTCTCCTGAAAATTGTTAACCACATAATGAGACTCAAAAGTCCCAGTAACCAAAGCCAATTTATGATAGTGTATACAAACAGTTAAGTGTGTGCTTACTAAGTGAGAATTAAAAATAATATAATTCCAACAAATATAAGAAATATTACAATACACACAAACAACCATCCTTATATCCCTCCATTAACCTCGAGCCGTAGCCCTCACTCGGTGCTAAATTACCCGGCCAAAGGTAGATTAGCCCGAGCCCTTACAAGCCACCTATTGAGCTCCAATAGGGGCGTACCACGTGGCACATAAATACAACAATAATAGCAAGTCTCCCAACACCTCCCACAATAATCAAATAAATTCATAATAATATTGCACAATTATAAATATTACAAAATTTATAATTTTCTCAATAATCACCCAATTAACATGAAGTAACACTAATCATAAATTAAAAGCATGGTTACCTTGTGGCTTTTTCAATAAATTATTCCTTAAAATTTCTCTCTCACCACAATCTTCACCAGTAATACAATCTACAAATAACATATTATTTATAAATATTAGTTTCAATTTTTGAAACTAATAAAATAATTCTAATAATAGAATTAAAAATATAACATAATTCCTAATCTCAATCTTAATACAAATCTATAGTTAATACTATTAAGTATAATTTTTAACTCCTCTTTTAATTATCAATAAACATTAATAATCTAAAAATCAACTTCTAAACTAATTTTATTATCAAAATTTTCTTTTTATTTCATAAATTCGTACCTAAAATACCCAAAAATTAAAAATTAAGTCTCTAGCTTAGAATCATAATCCTATAGCCATAATAATTCATTTCTCATCCCAAATAATCATCTAAACCTCAATAAATCAACATATATTTTCAGATCTAGTCTAGAATTTGATCCATAAGCCACAAATTCAAAGATCACCAATAAATTTATACTCTAGAATATTTATTATACTACTAACAACCTCAAAATCATATTTATTCAACATAAATTCATCCCTCTTCCAGATCTTAAATTTTCTACCACTACAAAATCAGAAACCAAAGAAGAAAGATGACTAAGAAAAATTTTTAGAACACTTACTTAGTCTTGAAAAACTTAAAATCACACCCTAAATATCCTATTAAAAACTTACTTACCTTAAAAATTTAGATATTTCGCACCGGCAACTCGCTTCTCTCCGCCTCAGCTCGCGCGCAGGAAAGGAATGAAGAAATGAAAGGAAACGGGTGAGTTTTTATAAAAATTCAGTGGGTCCCACACATTTTTTTTATTATTTCTTCTTCTCTCTTCTCTCTCCCCCTTTTTTATTATTATTTTATATTTTACTATTCATGCGGCGCCGAAAGCAATTCGTTTTCTTCTTCTTCTCTTTTCTTCTTTTTTTTTTTTGCATACCTTTTTCCCTTTTTTTTATTATAATAATAATTTAATAATTTTTTTTTATTAATTTTTTTTAATTAATTTTTTTAAATTTTTTTAAATTTAGAATTATATCCTAAATTAGATTTAATAATCATTTTCTACTAATTTTCTTACCTCTAAATATTATTTTTTTAAATTTCTATTAACCTAAATTAACTATTAAAATTTAAATTGGGATGTTACATCACCATGTGGTACATAGTCTCTACTTATAGGCCCCTAACCTTACATAAGAATTACAATTTCTTAAATAAAAGAATTATTCTACATTATGATACAACATAAAACCATAGGAGGTTATATGAATAAATATTAGAAAACCACTAATTTAAGAGATATAAGGTAAATGGAATTAACCATAAGATGGAATCCTTGGAGACTATAGAGTTGTAGACATCCAAAAATTATAAATTAAAATAATATAGCATTAACTTACTCCTCCTAATGAGGATATCAATTTAAACTCTCCCTGATAATAACATCATTTTTTGTTATTGTATCTCATAAAAAAATTAATTTATCAAATATGATTGTTGCAAATATTCTTCTTTTTGGACAAATTATTCATGATGCATTTTCATCATTTATATTTTTTTAACATATCTTTTGGATATGTTGAATTATATACATATTCTTCTAACATATTTTTTGAATATATTGAATTATTAATATACATACTCTATTTGTCTTACAAACTATGAAGATTACAAAAGAAAAGTTCCTGTAAAAATCATCATAAAATATCTTGTATCTGCATGTTTATATTTGTTTACATAGCAGAATCATCTCATATAATGGTTTCGATATAACTATAAAATCCTTCATTTTAATATCCATCCATTTACTAGAGTAAATGCAACATTAATGAAATATGTAAATATTATCATAGAAAAAATGTATGGTATTTAAAGACCATTAAGTTCAATATATTTTATATACAAAATTATCATTAAAAATATAATGATTTTAAATTATCAAGATATTCAATAATTCAACTTCCAAGTCAAGTAAAATGCAAAATTATACATTATTTTTCACTGCATATCCACTGAGTTAGTTATCACACACACATATATCCAACTACTTTAACTATTTTAATCCATATTGCATAACAAATAATTATCTTGGTCATGCTTTTGGTATTTTTTATCCTTCAAGAAATCTTATAAAAATTTCACTATTTAGTGTATTATGCACATGCTATAGTATCCAATAGATACATCAATCATATATACAAATATTCACCACAAGAAAACATACTTGATCATTAATTAAAGTTGTATATTAACAGCAGGTAGTTTAAGTTACTATGGTGTATTATTTTATTATATCCCATTACCATGGTCTATCGACTATCGATTTCCTTTCACAGCCTCATCCCCTCCACAACTATGGTGAACACGTCTCAGGGTTCCATCCTCCTACTTTAGGTCCAAGACTCCATACACTTATTCTTTTGATAAACAAAAATCTAAAATCCAATTTACTTGCTAGAAAAGAATAAAATAATTAAAAAAATTAAAAATAAAATACAAGTGAACATATTCATAAGAAAATAGTAATTTAATTTAAAAATTAAAATCATAATACATTAAATTTTTAAAGGATGCAATAATTTCACAATTACAATATATACTAACTAATTAATTAATTTTATCACACATATCCTGAGAGGATGGATTTAATTCATTTTAATTTAGTTTACAAGTCTTGTCATGTTGACCACTAAAAGAAGAATGATCTAATCCATTTTTATTTTATTTTTATTTACTTAGTTTGTTCTAAAATCTCCAGTCAAGGCAGATAGTCTTAGCAGACCACGGATCACTCGTTGATTCAATACCCTCAATACCCTCGTGTCATGTTTAAAATGCTTGGTCAAAACATGTACGCAAACTCGATCCGACCTCTCTTTTTGTGGGTAACTTGCCTCCTTTTCGCGCCGAGCCAATCTGCGCGAGCCGCATTGAATTAGCCGGGCTAGTGCACACCAACCAACAAAAAATGTAAATGGTTGATATTGCTGTGAAGCGCGGAGGATACGATTTAATGATACAAATGATCGCTAAAAACTTAGACCTCCCAAGTGAGCACTCCAACAAGAACCGACAGGAATGCCTTCACATTGCACTTACAATCACATCAAGTACTATCAGATTCGTTTCCTGAGTCTACGTTCATAGGTTGCGGATTCTTGTACCCACTGATCTCATCCTTGTAACGTTTTTTATCTGCACGAGCTTTTGCTTCATACGGTTCCTTCTCGTCCGCTGCAAAATTCAGCCAAGCAAGTAAAAAGAAAGCAAGCTTTGCTTAGTCGCAAAACACATGGTAGCTTCTCATCCCATAAGATGTGATGCCAGTGTTGCAAGCTCATGGAATAATTGACTTGGCAATCAACCGTACCTGACATCTTCTTCCATTTCTCTCCAAGTACTCTTCCCACATCCGTAAATGAAATTCCAGGATTACTTTTCTTCAGATTCTGCAGGAAAAGGAAAAAAAAAAAAGGAAACAAAATATCTTTTAGAAATATAACTATTCCGTGAAAACTCAAATGAGACAATGATCACCAATACAAAATGCCAATCATTACACATGGATTTATAAACTTCCACAAGGTTCTTTATAACTACACGAACCTGACCTGAGAGCCTTGCCCCCCCTACCCCTATTGTTACCTTGTCCCTCAATATACTTGCTTCTACATAAGCCTACAATATACTTATTTCCACATAAGCCTACACTATCTATATACCAATGTCATAATATCAATATGAATATAAAATCAGCAACAATTAAAATTCTTCAAAAGCCTTAACTCAGAAGGGTAGGCACTACATGGTAGTGATTAGTGAAGCACCACAGCCCCACCAACCACCTCCCAAATCCAAAGAAAGTAAAGTACTACTACCGCCATAGACATGCGGAAACAAAGAACGAACCTCTCTCTCCATTTGGGAGAAGAACATGAAACCAGACAATGCCCTCTTTGGCGCATTAGGATCCTTTTTCTTCTTCTGTTTTTTTTTTCTTTTTCCCATCTTCGTCTCCATCTTTAGGTTTCTTCTTTGAAGTAGATGCCTTAGAAGACAGTTCCTTCTTTGATTCCTTTTTGGCGGGCTTCTGAAAATGCGCATTGAGGAGCCGGACACATCAAAACGTAAATAACAAAATAAGGGGTTATCAGAAGACAAGGAAGGCGGATGTAAACAAATCTTTTACCTCTTTCCCACCACCTTCACTTGCATCAGACTCGTCTTCTCCAGAATCATCAGTCGGAGAACCACTATCATCCTCATCGGCAACAAAATCCTCATCCTGTAGGCATTTATCACTGAATTAAGATATTGTATGTAGAAGCAAACCAAGATCAAAACATAATGCAAGGATAAAATATGGGGAATATAGGCAAGCACTCTGAATGAAAGGGCATTTGCCAAATATGAAAGATAACATAAAAGTGTGACCAAAACAGGAAACACTGAAACACAAGAAGAAAACTAAATTAACCAAATACTTTCAAGAAGACTTTCAAACTTAATAAAATTCTTTAAAGTACCCAAACATTTTCAGACACTGGTACCATTCGGCACTTACATAATTAAAGAGGAAAAGAAGCACATTAACTAAATACTAAATGATCAACCAGGGATAAAAGAACAACAAAAACAATACCTCTCATCACTCTCTCATCTCCACCAGCTGCATTTTTTATGCGCTCAAGATGTGGATCAACAGCATCATCATCATCTTCTTGAAGAACAGCGGCGACACCATCAGTAGCTTGGACACCTCCAAGGTTCATAATTTTCAAGCCTTTTGAACTGCATTGACAGGCCAAAACCGAATAGAAAATTATTTATTACTCTCTACCACAAGATGTGGAAGACAAAAAGTTACCTGATAAAGTCAAAAAGATTGTGGTATTCATTTCTCTGAATATTACGGAATAGATGCTCCTGCTCAGTTTTTAGTCTGATAAGAAGGTCAAAATAATGCATATTTGAACCCCCAGCAGTATGCCTCTCAAATTCCACATAGTCAATCTAGAAGGGAGCAAATCAAATGATCAACTTCAAATTAATAATCTCAAGCAAAATCAACAGACGCTATACTGATCATCCGTAAATCAATTGGACTTTACCTCTTCATGAAGAATGAGGGTAGGAGGTTTAGGTAAAAAGAAGAAGCTCTTCTCAAGGGATACAAAATTCCATCTTCAGCTTTCAAAGACGATTTCACAGCATAACCATCTTGACAGCTCCTGAATTTTCCTGGCTTGGTAACTTTGGCACCAGACAAACCACGCAATATTGTTTGTGAAAACTTCATGGATGAGCCCCTAATAATACATTTGAAAATCAAACATTAATTATAGCATTGTCGTGTGTATAATAAAACAGGTACAAGAAGCAATCCACCCCACCCCAAAGAAAAAAGAGAAAGAAAGAGAAAAAGATAAGAGAAGGAAATTCTCAAACTCAGCCAATTTTGGTAAAATCAAATCCTCAAAAGTTAATTACTTTAGAAATTATCCACCAAAAAATTGATCAGGGTAATTTGAAAATTCATCAATACAAATTTTTTTTTAAAAAAATATAGAGCCACACTATTTAGAAGCAGTGAACAATGCAGTTCATCTCAGACTTCAATACATGAAGCCCACTCTAGTCTTCTCCTCAATCCAAAAATTAAATTTCTAATGACATAATTCAAACAAGGCAGTCTAAACATAAAAGGCATCAGAACCTTCCAGCACCTCTCATCTAAAGGCACTAAAAAGCCTAATAAATAAGAGGAGGTTTAAATAAAAAACTGACAATATGCTACGTAAATGGAAACATAGGAATTATTGCGACACCATTTGAAATAACTGCAAAAAAAGTCCGAAATTAAGTCATCCGGACATAGGTTTACCTTAAAATCCAAAAAGATGTTGCAAGCTGGCTGGTAGCCATGCATTATTAAATTAACAAAAGATGAAGTGCATCAGCCCAAATTCATTGGCTTTACAGTTTTCATATGCTTAAAACACTTGCGATGTTATAGGGTGGACAAGTGATGTTTATCTATATCAAATTAACCCAATAACTGCGAGGCGCATGAGACAAGCCCCCCTTGTATCAATAAAAAAGCTCCAAAAGCACTAACATACAAGAACCCAAATGAAGGCCAATTCAGTCAGCAATAAGCAGGGGTGACTACCTTTGACAAGACTAATTTCATATACCTCGAAAGTTTGCTTTTCCCTCTTACACTACCACATCCAAACCACACCAACTATATTACCAATGAATTTTCATCATCCCATATACCCTAGGGATGTTGAGGAGCATGATTCCTCGTACTAAGGAGTTGAGACAAAGAGGGAGTGGCAAAAGGGAACAACCTTATATGAAAGCTCCAACTTGTCCTTGTACTTACTGTTGTAAAGATCTTCACCCATTGACAACGTGCTTTGAACTACGTAATCAGTTTCAAACTGCAAAAAAATTGAGAACAAGATGTTAGGCGCAGAATTGAACCCTAACATAGTACAAAGCAATGTCAAGAAGAAAGCACAAAAAATACCTGCATCACAATGTGTGGGTACAAAGTTTGTCCTTTACGAATTGGCGGATCAAGACTAATAACAACAAAGGTGTGTGGCTGATTTGACTGCAGGTACATAAAGGGAATTGACATGAGAATTTTTCAACCGTCACTAAACTAATCAAGGGTGTCTGTTTTTTTCAGGTGTGATACAACATCCATACTAAGAAGACATTGGATCAGTAAAGAAACCTTGGGAAGTAAAAATAGGCGAACAACACTGCTATACTGGATTTTGAAATCATTAGCTTGTCCTTGAAGCCGCAAGAATGACAGATGTAGTTCAACACTGTACCGCCCCCTACATAAAAGGAGATTCTTCCATTAATAAATATTATTAATAATATTTCTTTTTCCTAAAAACAAGGGTATGAATGCAGCACCATACAAGATAATAATAAGTAGCCAGAAATACGTTAATGGTTATGTCATATCATGCATCTGTGAATTATCTATGCATTTTAAGGCTTTACCTTGGTGTTAGAATAGCAATACCCTCAAACGTAACAACAGCATCTTCACCTCCAGCACCGACGTCTGCCATAGACATGATTTTATCACGGAAAACCTGATTAAAAATTTAACAGTTAGTTAAATATTTATGATGGCTTTCATGGAATATATTAATTATTAATATTTAATGAAGAAATTTACCTGAGCAGGAGGACGATTTTCATCACCAACAAATTGGGTGTTGGAATTTGGTATGTGAAAACTTATCTCCATCAAAGAATCTTTCTGAAACAATGACACAACTGATGTTAGACATCCAAAGTGCAACCAAAATATTATTCATGATAGGTGCCTAAATACCTCATTAGCCCCAGTCGTGTCATCCACATGAAACTCCAAGATCACATCATTTTTCCCTTGAAGCTGTGTTTGAGAGACATCTGCTAAAGATACCTCAAAAGCTTGCTTTGAGCCAACCATGAAAGTCAGCATATTTCCTAAAAAAGGAAACAGAATTTAAGGAACACCCAATAGTGACACACAGTAGTCACTCAATCACAATACAAGCCCTAATAAAATGACAAAAGTAGCATTTGTTTGAGAGAGAAACTCTAGATATGAAACAAGGAAAGTTTTCCCTCCTACAAGATTCCTTTCCTTCCTCTTCATGCCCAAGCATAAGATAGTATTCACTTTGACTATACAAAAATAGAAAGATAAAGAACTCGTTCATTAAAACTTTGACCACAAGTATCAAAATTTTAGTAGTGTAGCTTTAAAAATAAGAAACTTAAATTAAACCCAAAAACAATTCATCTAGACTGCAATTACACACAAACTACAATAAACCAATGATGCATCATATTTCCCACAAGTACAATGGAAGGAGAGGAGCACTCACAAACAAACGACGTTACAGAGTCACGCACACATCCACATAAACCAAACAAAAAATACCAAAATATAGAAGAATTGCATTCAAGATTTGACAGAGAGTAGTCTGAGAATGCACAGTTCATGCTCTGGGGATATCAACCTCAACAATAAGCTGGTTATGTAAATATCACATACCATTTAGATCAACTTCTCCCCAGTTACGCCCACTAACAGAAAGCTGCTTTTCCTCTGGTGTAATCCCACATGTATTTTGGAAAAAGCTAGTCAAACTTGCCACATCCTATAAATAATCATGAGAGAAGAACAAAGATGGAAGTTAGCACATGCAAACATTCCAATATTAGTCATGCCCTGGAAAAACATTTGATGAGTATAGACACCAACATGATGCTTAGCTATCAGTGTTTCAAACACAGTTGCAACTATTACATTCATTTGGCAGAAGAATAAGGCAATTATATATTTGGATCAAACAAACTAATAATAAAGGCACAAAAGTAAGCAATCAAATACAATGTTTAAATTCCTCCCTCGAATCCAATATACATAATGCACATCTGTAAGGTGAAGAGAGCAACCTGGTCACGGAACCCAGTGAACTTGTAGAACAATCCATCTTTGATTCGAACACCAAGCTGATTAGTT
>NW_026556846.1:0-30630 GCF_029017545.1 Prosopis cineraria
ATCCTCTAAATATATTTTTACCAAATGTAAACTGAATACTAAATATACACTGAATTTAGATGCATTGAACTCTTTTGTTCTATTGAATATATTGCAAAAAAAATTGTAAATTATCGAAGGTTTGTAAAATTAACCGGGCCATTAAATGATAAAATATTGGCGATTTGTTTTTTTTTTCCCCAACAGGATGAATTGTAGTTTTTCAAACTATATTCAACCTAATATTAAGTAAATATATTTAATTATTATTTTTTTAAATTTGGGGTTTTGTAAACTTTTTAACTTTTATATTTTTACCTTACAATTATCTGGTTCTGTAATGATATTAATAACACGAAAGCAATTATGTAAAAGCAGTAGAGAATCTCTCAATACTTTCTCTTCGCATGACTCTCTCCAATGCGTCCCCCTTCATTCGTTCATTTAATTGGCAATTTTGATTTGATGTGAAAAATTTATGATCGCATCATTAAGCCAAATATATTATTCATCTAACTGCTATAAAAAAATATATATTATGATCTCGTTTTTAAGAAAATTCTAATGATGATAATGAATGTGCAACCAACAAATCAAATAGAAAATAGACAATTAAGTTGTGAATATTATGTATCAAGGAATATATGAAAATTAAATATTATGAGGATTTTTTCCAAAACATTGTATTATACTAAATTCAAAGTTGACTACCAAGGAGCATAACACGACTAGTAAAGAATTATGCTAACTTAATCATTAGTTTTGAATTCAAATCTTAAATGTGTAACTATATAAATATTTCTATAAATATGAAAGTTTAAAATATAAATATTAAAATATTAAATTAGATATAAATAAAGTAACTTTAATACTAAATATGAAGTTTTTTCCTTTGAAACCTATTAATATAAAATGAAATTCGGGTAACCTATTTGTGGTTAATTTTCTTACTTGAAACTCATAGGTAATTTCCCAAAAAATAGTTCTTCGACAATTAAAAAAAATGAGTTGATTATCATTTACCATTATTGTTATTTTTTTTATTTTTTATACATGGCTTGTTTCTCAATCTTTTAGTGGCTACAGAAAACAGTGCATGCATATATAAATTATGTATTATACATGCTCTATCTGCTTAAAAAATATAAGACATCTTTAATTAAATCTTACCCTCTAATAAAGTAATTATCTACCTTCAAATTAACTCTATCTTTTTATATTTACCTTTATTAAACATCCTATAAAAAAATATAAGTTATTTATTAATAGGAACACTTTGAAAAAAGACAATGATTACACCTCGAAAGACTTAAAATATTTTATATTTTTTTTATCTAACTTTTTAAAAATATTTTATATTTTTTAATGGAGGGATTATATCAATAATAGTTTATGCTAGTTAGAAAAGGTCTTAAAATCTTGTTTGATTCTACCTAAAATGTGTTTTCAAACATTTGTTTTCATGTAACATAAAAAGATTGCATTCACCATTTGTCTATTTAACAAGTCAGAGAACATGCATCTCAATCCTCACTTGTTCGTTGTACAAACCAATGAACATACATCCAAAACATAATCAATGTGCATTCTTGTGGGGATCAACCACCATTTGTCATTTAAATTACATGTTGAATGAAAAAGAATACATTTTATAAACATACATATTCATGAACCATTGAATAATGAAGAATCAACAAAACCTTTGAAGTTGTTAAATTGTTCAAGAGTTGCCATGCATAGATGCCTAAGCCTATGGAATAAAATCCTAGTTGAGTCTTTACCAAAATGCAATTGAACAGCTCATGTAGGTTGATGGCTTTCATACCAAGTCATAATTTTTTGATCACATTTGAAAAATAATTAATCACTTTTGAGGCTCGATCGAATTAAATTATAAAATTAATCAATTCTATAATGTGATAAAAAGTTTGAAAAGGAGACTTAAGTTGATTTACTTGTATAATCAAATGCCAAATACTTGAGGTTTTTTTCCCTCTTAATAAAAAAAGTCAAGTATTTAAAATTTGATTGATACAAGTAAATTGACAAAAGTTTTGTCCCTTCAAACAAACACACCCCTACACACCCTATATTTTACATCTCGTATGTATTTTGTTTTTTATTTTTTAAATGATAACTTTTTTGCTATCTTTATCAATTTCATTTTCATTTCTTATCATTACTCTCTTTAATGCTCCTTAATGTTATTTTTTTTGTTGTTTCTAGGTTGGAAAACATTTTATTTTATATAATTTAAGTTACTTTTCATTGAATTTTACATTATCTTTATTTTTATTTAAAACTTTAATTAATTATACATAACTAAAAATATACTTATCTTATCACAACTGGAGACCACAATATATCACTACATGGAATACTGCCTTCTTTCAATTCAGGGTTGGTCCAGTTTTTACTAGTTTGATTTTAACAACTAACAAGTAAAATATAAATTTAAAGATTTTAAATATATGGTCTAGGAGAATTGTGTAGAATTAAAATATATCTTTTTTCAATTCAACTAAATTTATTTGGAATGGTTTATCTTCTTCATGATAAGTGAATTTTAATATGATAATTAAATTAATAATAATTTATTATATTTTTTGACCAAAATAATAATTTATTATAGAAAAATAATATATATAAAAGATATACATGTGTTGATTTAATTGAAAACAAATACATTAAATATATAAAGCTGAATATATAAGGTTTTCCTTTTATATTATACTCTCTCTGTTAAAAATATAAATTATTTTTAATCGAATCTCATTCTTCAATAAATTACTTACTCTGGTTAAAAATTATAAAGCATTTTTAACCGAATCTTACCTCTAATAAAGTAATTACCTATTTTCTAATTAACTCTATCTTTTTATATTTATTTTTATTAAACATTTTATAATAAATACAAAATCATTATCAATAGGGGCACTTTTAAAAAAACTAATAATTACACCTTGAAAGACTAAAAATATCTTACATTTTTTAAAATTTAACTTCTCAAAAAATATTTTACATTTTTGAACAAAGAGAGTAATTGTTAAAATCATATGTATTTATTTACTTTTATTTAATATGATATTTTATTTTAAAATAAATAAAAAATGAGTTACTAATGATATTTTTAAAAATAAAGATTAATTAAGCTTTTAAATATTAAAAATATCTTATATTTTTTAACATCTAAATCTCAGAACTTTATGCATGCCAAATCCTTCCTAACCAGACTAGTTATCAAATATTTTTATACAATATTGCTAAATGCTAATTATACATTTATACATTTAATTGTATTGAATTGAATTAAGTTAGGGCCAGTTTGTTTTAGTTTATTTTATACAAAAAGTCACTTATTTTTTTTAAAATTATTTTATAAGCTTTTATAATATCTGTTTAAACTTTTAAAAATAATTAAAATTTTAAAAAATATATTTTTAATTTTTTAAAAAATTACTTTGAGTATCTTTTAAAAATAATTTAATACGATTTATAAAAGAAATTGTTTTAAAGAAACAGTATATATTAACATATCATGAAATTTTAAATTTTAAAATAATTAAAAAAGATATCATAAAATTAATAATAATTAACTGATCATTACTTGTTATTATAACTAAACATATCTTATTATTTTTACAAAATAAATTTATTTTTATACAATTTTTAAACTACTTAAAATTACTTATTACTCCTAAAGTTTGAAGGCACTGTTTAGTGTAAATATTAATTAACACATGCCCATTTTAATTGGTTCGTGACAATCACTCTCTCTGGGATTCGCCACGCTAGTGTCATTCCTCGTGCAAAGTCATCTTCCTCTCTGCTCCTCGTCCTGCTAGAGTTTCTCGGCTGTTCTCAGTCTCGTCGTCTTGTTTCCTAGTTTCCTCATTCATCTTCTTCTGATTCAGCAATGGCTCAAGCTGTTGAAGAATGGTATAAGCAGATGCCCATCATTACGCGCTCCTATGTCACAGCTGCAATTGTTACCACCATCGGCTGTTCCCTTGATGTATACTCTCTTCTCTCCCTTTTTATTGATTTAAATTTGCTTTTTTTGTTTTACTTTATGATTTTGTTAGTTCTTCTCAAACACTGGCGATAAATCTTTTTAACTCAAAACTATCCAAAGATTATTTCAGCTGGTATGGGTTATCTTTGCAACTTAGGTTCAGTTTGTGGGATTGAAATATTTGGAATATCAGTTCAAGAAGGGAGTGCAACGGACAGTCGGTGGGATAATCTTGATCGTGTAAAAGAGTGAAAAGATTTATTGGGTTATTGTAGTTTTCGTCTTTAATCATGGTGCTTCTCTGGCTCTCTTGAGAAAGAAACGTGTTACGATTGGGTTGATTTCAGTTCCTTTTGGTTTCGCTAATATCTGGGGAAATTTTGTTCCCCTTTTTTAATGGTTGACATTGGTTGTTCAAACTTATCGTTTCCAACTTTATTCAAGGGACTATTTCGTTGAGTAATGATTCTTGTTATGGCTTTGCAGATAATTTCTCCGTATCATTTGTACTTGAACCCTAAACTGGTGGTCAAGCATTATCAATTCTGGCGTCTCATCACCAATTTCTTCTACTTCCGTAGAATGGGTAATGCCTTCAATTCCCCTTGACAAAATTGTTGATTGACATTAGTTCACTGCTCTGAACCCTCAACTGTTAGTTCATAGCGACTTCCTTTACTGCTCTGATTTGGCAGCGTTTTAATGTTCTTCTATCAAAATCTTGTACGTACAATTGAAGACTCCTGGTGCTGCCACATGCGTAGATTGTAATAATGGATAGCTCTACGAGGGCTCCTTAATGCTATATATGACAAAGCTTTTGCTACATTTAAAATATTGATTCTGAAAGACAACAACAAAACAATATTTTAAAAACAAGTACAATTAGGAAAAATTGTAATCACACGTATAGTTGATTTTATTGTTACAAACTACAATATAATTATGAGAAGATGAATGGCGTAAGAGAGAGGGTGAAGACAGACAGGAGAATCTGAAGAGAAGTAGCAACTGGCAACCACAGGGTTTCCAGATGTCCTTCATTGAAGCAGAGTGCTGATTACTGTCTCTGAACAGAATTGAAGGCTGTGCAGTTGCAATTTGCCTGCAGAGTTATCAGATTTTGAAATGCCATTCCATTTTCCATATTTTGCAACTGTAGATAGCAGTTTTCACAGAGGTTGCTTTAATGCATTTGGTGCTTACTGTGCCACCAAAGTTGCTATGCTACACATGTACTGATAACTATTTCTAAGCACTATGTTTCACTGTTAGTAACAATCACCACACCTGTGGAACTCATCTTTCTTTACACCTTGTGAGGCTCATCGACTTACTTTCTTTACACCTTTTTTGAGCTTGCTATGCTACACCTTTGTGATCAATGATTATACATCAGTTCTGGTTAGGGAGGGTATTTAGGAAAGTTGTGGTCATCTAAACATCATGAATGTAATTATTTTGCCATTGTTGACTAAAATAATAAAATAAAATTTAATATTTGAGTTGGGAAATGGTGCATGAAAGAAATTGTCCATACCTTGGTCCTTAACGTAAGTATGGTCGGTTTATAGGTATGAATGAATCAAATTTGGCACTTAACATAGTGTGTGAGCCGTATTTATTTTGTGTGACTATGATACAGAATTACCACGGGAGGCACCTGTGAACCACGAGAGGCACCTGTGAGGAGAGTAGAATAGATGACTTTGAGCCATATCAAGTAGGGTAGAAAAAGGTTAAAGAGAACACTTTTGGAAGTTGTTGAGTAAGACTTTTTAGTTAACAATATTTCTAAAAGCTTAATAAATGATAGAGTATAATAGCGTCATATAATTCATGTAGCTGACCCCACCTAGTGGGATAAGGCTTGTTGTTGTTGTTAAGTGTGAGATAGAATTGCGATTCTGCATGAAAGAGAAAATAGAGAAGAAGAGGAGAGATTGGAGAGAAAAACAGAGAAGAGAGAAGAATAGAGAGATTGAGAGAAAGAGAAATAGAGTGACAAGACGATTCATTGAATAATATGCAAATTGTATTGATGACTTAGCATAGGATCTACAATGAGATCACAACTATTTATAGGCTTCTAATATGGCTCTCTCTCTCTCTCTCTTAACTAACCTAATGGCTAGTTCCTAACAACTAACCAAGTCTCAATTACAATTACATAACGGAGTGGGGAGTGAATTATTTTTTGGTCATAATATAAGAGGGTTGGCCTTGGATTTTACTTTCAAGAAGTTAACCTACTTGATTAGGGTGATGACCTTTCATAGTCTTGTTAGAAGGCAGAAACTGAGGAATGATTTTATGGCATTTCTAACTGTCTATTGGACTTAGTCCTTATTTTGGTTTTATCTCACATGTCCATGTAACACCTTTCAGGCATGATATTCTTTCTTAAAATCATTGACAAAAGCTTGAACTGATGGTCAAAGTAATGTATATATTAGTCACGAATCTCTTAATTTGAATGCATGTATAGCATGGTTCTCACAGTCCTCTCATTGTCTTTTCCTAATGGTGTTTTCTATCCACGGGCTGGTTTGTTAGCTGCTTAGATGTATAGATAGCTTGCCTGCACTTAAAAATTGAGACATGTTCCCTTTACTGATGTGTTCCTTTATTTGTTTGTTTATTCATGTTAGTTGATATCTAGTTTGAAGTTTGTGAAATTACTCTCTAACATAACTTTTGACATGGTATTGGCAGACTTGGATTTTTTGTTTCATATGTTCTTTCTTGCTCGGTACTGCAAACTTCTAGAGGAGAATTCCTTCAGGGGGAGGACAGCTGATTTCTTTTACATGCTCTTATTTGGGGCTACTTTATTGACTGGGATTGTTTTTGTTGGAGGGATGATACCATACATCTCAGAGTCATTTGCAAAAATTATGTTCCTTAGCAATTCATTAACATTCATGATGGTCAGTTATGTTTCCATTGATGTTTTGTTGTTAAAACTTCATGTTTGAATTTAAATTGTCTCAGTGTTATAAAAAGACTTGACATTTTGTATTGTCCAGGTTTATGTATGGAGCAAACAAAATCCCTTCATCCACATGAGCTTTCTTGGCCTTTTTACATTCACAGCAGCTTACCTTCCTTGGGTGAGTAAGAGCTTGTGTTATACCTTAGGCTCTTCTCAATTTTGAGCAGGGAAATAACGGTCATTTTGGGCAAATTTAGACTGGTCAAGATGATATAGATGTTTAGATCTATTGAGAAATAACTCAGAAAAATCCCATGCAAGAATGCACAGGATTGAAGAGTATTTTAGAATTTGTATTTATACTGTGAATGAATTGTAGAATGGATTTGGTTTTTGTATATAACAAGACCCACTTGCGCAGTTTTATACTGCACAGTATGTAACCACTTAAAAAGAAATGCTCATGAATTGAGGCATATAGTTATTTTACAGTAGTTTTGATTGTAATATTATATATAAATGATGATTTTTAATCTGAATTTGAGGGGGAAAATTTAAACCTTTTAGATAAAATGGATGACTGAAATTCCCTTCAAATGATTTTCAAAAGACCATATATAGAGAGAATCCGGACTTCCAGATTATATGATTGAAAAGTAACCCTTAAACTGAGTTTATGCTTTGTACTTGGTATTGATTTTCTTCATTTCTTGTTTAATTTGATCTTTTTTATTGTATGAATGTAGGTTCTCTTGGGATTCTCTGTCCTTGTGGGTGCAAGTGCTTGGGTGGATCTTCTGGTATGTGTCTTTGCTCAAGTAACACATTATTTTGGTATTGCATCAATCATTTTTTTATGTGCTGGATGGCTTTTGTTAAAGTTGAAAACATGCTTCAGGGAATGATTGCTGGTCATGCATACTATTTTCTTGAAGATGTCTATCCTCGGATGACCGGCCGGCGGCCCCTAAAAACTCCGTCATTCATCAAAGCACTATTTGCAGATGAGCCTGTTGTCATGGCCCGGCCAGGAAATATTAGATTTGCTCCGCCACAAGCGGAAGCCCCTCACCGTGATTGATATGGATATTTGCAGATGAAGCCACACACTTGAGGGGTTTGAGAAACCCCATTTTCTGGGGATCTAACCTTCCTGTGCCTGTGCATTGTGTATAAAATATCACATAGATGTCTATTAGAACAGTTACTAGCCTAAATGTGATGAGTTTTCTTCTCCAACCTTTTTAGAATTTAGAAAGAAGTGGTACAAGTCTTGTGGTTTTTTGGGGTGTTCTTTTTACCAGGTTTATTTTCTAACTTTCTCTCCTATGCTTAAGGTTATAGTTGGGGCCAAACTTTTTTTAAAAAAAAAAAAAAGTTTGTCATGAAGTTTATTTATGAAATTACTTCACTGTTGTATTTGACTTGCTAAAAGTGTCACGGCATGATAATTTGAAAAACATTATGACTTGGTTTTGTTCTTATTTTTTGCTTTCAAAAACCTATTTTGTAAGCTAATTTTTAAAAATTGTTTTTCAAAATAAAATGAAATGAAAATTCTCTTGATTATGTTGATTTGAAAATAATTTTAAAGCTACAAAAAGTCAATAGTGGTAGTGGCCAGTGATTAACGATTATGGTATATGAGAATGGTTGATCATAACCTTTTTTTTTTTTTTTTTGCCAAATGATTGATCATAGCTGAAGATAATTAAAAGTCAAATGTAGCGTGTTTCCAAAATAAAAAACAAAAACAACTACAAGTCATTTTCCTTTTTTGTTCTTAAAAAATAAAAACAGTTTGGAAAACATTTAAAGTCAAAACACTTATCTAAATGATTTTTCTTTTGTTTTTAAAAACAGAAAATAGTTTTTTAAAACAGAAAACAAATCCTAATATCTTAGTCCATTGCAGTGTTAGGAAATTGTTGATATGGCAAACAAAATGTCAACATGGAAGGCACATAGGCCTTGACATGTTGAGATTGAGACATACTTATGAACCTCCTAATATATATATATACACACATATATAAATATTTACCAAGTGTATGTTTGGTTTTTAATTTATTAAAAAATTAATTGATAATTATTGTTTATTATAATGAAATTTATGTTTAATTATATTTTTAAAAAAATCATTTTAGAAAGTTATTTTAAAATTCTCGTGATGAACTTTACTATTAAAAATAATTGAAAGCTGTTTAAAAGCTAAGGGTAATTATAATTACAACAAATTTCAAGAGAACACAACAAAATTGCAGACAAGCTGGCAAAGGAAGGTCTGAATACCTCTTCTATGACACGGCTCGACCCTCCTTGAATCCAGCCGTCCATTATTCAACTTTCTCCTGGCCTTAGCCCATCTCTTGTATAATTTTTTTTTTTAAATACTCAGATTAATTTTTTTTTGGCATAATAACTCGAATCAATTTTTGGCGAATTGACTTTTAGAAACATTTCAAATCGACTTGTAGAAAGTAACCCAAATCGACTCGTAGAAAGTAACCCAAATCGACTCCCAAGAGGCTTGGTCAAAGCATAATTGGCAACGGCGTAGCATTCACACATCGATTAGTCTCATTGTAGTTATGGCCGCAGGGGGCATGAGAGCTATTGGCAGTCAGGATTCTGTTTAGACGACCGTTACCTGATCTTTTTTTTTTTATAAGGGAAAATTTCAGTCTAAACCCCTTACCAAACATGATAAAAATACGATAATATTATTCAAGTAACTCAACTTTTGATCTATATACTTTTTGGAGTCATCGTTCCAAAAAATGTTTAGTAGGTACAAGCCACCAAACATCAAAATAAGTATACATTATTACAGCATATAAATTAGGGCTACAATTCAACTATAAAAGGGTTGAGATTGAAAAGTAAGCAAAGTAAAAAGTATACACAAATTTTGAGCGACCATAAATGTAGAACACCTACAAAGATAAAATTGAAAATTTGAGGGGTTATAGTACCCCCCCCTTCCTCTACCTATGATCTAAAACTGCATGAAATTTTCTATTTCCTAAACCCTCTCAACAAACCCCTCTTTCCTCAAATTTAAAAAGGGGAAAAACGATTAATAACTGCTCGCGCCTAGAAAAATAAATCCAAATTATCAGTCTCAAGAAGTAGCTTCTGTGTTTCCCAGGGGTTGACATATCTGGTGGACTATTGCTTCTCTGAATCTGCCGAACTTCAATAGCATCCAACTAGAGAACCAGCACAATCATGGCCAATGGCAAAGACTAAACAAAAATCCCAAAAGCACTGTTGTTACTGGACAAGATGATACCGAACTGATATCCTCTTTGGGGGTAATGTGCGCAGGATGAAAAGGACTAAAGCTGAAGGCATGATCTCAACTAGCTGTTTGAGAAGAAATATTCCCAGATGTCAATATAATTAAACCAAGATATAGAGGCAATTGACAGAGCAAAATTCTGCAGGTTACCATGTAGTAAATCAAGTTCAAAATTGGGTGATTCGGAACATCAAGTGATGCTTTTGAATCAAATGTACCAAGAAATATCTGCAAGAGTATTAAAGAAAAATTGATTAAGAAATATACTATAGGTCTATAATGCATGAAGTACAATAGCATACTTATTGATACTGTCAATTAACTTTAATCCTGCAGCTCTAGTTTCCATGACAGAGACTTCAAGCCTTAACCCTCCTTTTTCCCTATATTCCGTCTCCATCTAGCACTCTTTGCATTTGATCCCACCAATCTTGCCGATCAACAACGGTTCTGTTGGGTTCTTCCCCTTTTCAATAAACTCTAAACCCATTACCAAGATTTATTACCAGTGACTAGCAGTCATGATAAAACTAAGTGAAACAATATGAGGCAGGATTTTCCCATTAATGCAGCGCCACAATGGCTTCTTATGAACAAAATCCATTACATTCTTATTTTCAACATTAACTGCTAGACATCATATAATCCATTCGGTTTCTATTATAAGGCATATCTAATCACCTCACCAGAATTAATGAAAGGTGGTTAAGTCATTAATCTTGTCTGAAAAAAGAATAAGCTTTTAATTTTACTCATATTTAAATGAAAATATTCAAATTTGCATTACATTCTCTCTTATAATTAATAAGTTTAGATAGAGATAATATTGGAAAAACATAATTAATAACCCCCACAGAGTGCCTCATATTAAAGACCAAATAATCTTTCTAAAAAGCGTCTTATAATAAGGACTAAAGAGCAAGATTTTAAAAATCGGACTAACCACTAGTTCACGATTCATTTGTTGAACCGTAGTTGAACTGGTTGACATTAAATTACTATAATTTTAATTTATATATCACAATTAAATAAGAAATATGTGCAAATATTTATATTTTCAAAAAATATTAATTAATGTTTGGTAAAATGATATATTGTTGATGAATACATGATTAAATATTAATTATTCTTTCTTGTTCTTTGTTTTAATTAATTTTTTTTCAAAATTTTAATTCATTCATATCAATTTTTAAGGAAACCGGTCCGGTTTTTTCCGTTTTTGACCTATTTTTCCAGTCATTGACTAGTTTCCTTGTGGCCGGTTTTGAAAGGTTAACCGAATCGGATCAATAGCCGGTCTCTTGGTTCAACCAGTTGAACCAGCCAGTTCGGTCCAGTTTTTAAAACACTAAGAGAGAGTATACTTTTCAATTTCACTTGTTCTTGTGCATAAATTATGAAGGGACACACAATATGCTCATACATAGAACACAAAAACAGTCATGGTTTAAATTAAAATACTTTCATTTAGAATATATTAAATATTCACTATGCATACAAGCTATCATGCTAAATGTTGGTAGAAATGTTCGTGTTTCTAGCTTTGCTTTATTTGAGCATCCCAACTACTTGTAGCAAGAATAAGGGAGAAGATTACCAAAGCACAGATGGTGTAGTTCAAGAAGAAAACAATAAGAAATCTACACACGCGACGAATTAACATCTAAATGCTTAAGAAAAATTTCCATTAACATGATAATGATAATAACAATAATAAATAGTCAGTGGTTACCAAAAAGCATCGGATCAGAAAGCAGGTGAAACATATGGCTGTGACAGATCCAACCTGTAATACACAGCTTATGTTCTGTCAATACAACTAATAAATGATGAGACTGAATAAATGGGAAGCTTTTAACAGGTTCTTCTTAGTTCACAACTTCTTATTAATTTTTTTTTCTAAAGTAAATCTTCGTTCATAACTTCATGGTGCAATCCAAGATCCGTGAAGTTTTAACTTACTTTGTTGAAACGTAATGTAGCACAAATGATGCATGACAATGCTAACATAAAATCCATTCATTTTCATATCTTACTCCAATGTTCTGACAAAGAATAAATATGAATTTTTAAAGGAAAAGCTAGAGCTATTCTAATCTAGTTGATGGTTGAAGAGGTAATATGATGACAAATATGATTTTGTACTTTGCACATTTTGAAGCCAGCAAAAATTTCTGGCCCAAAAGAAAAAAGGAAAAAAAAAACGCCAGCAAAGAAATTTATCATGATCTCGACAAATTTCAGTTGTCAAACCTTTAACCTTGTACTTCCAAGTACTTGTACAACAATAAAAGATTTCTATTCTTTCCATTAATGGTAGAGATCAATAAAGAAGAATACTGGCAAAACTTAACATTGTATATTTTTGACATGCACATAACACCGTGCGAAGAAACTATGCCACATACAATGACCTTTAGCACACAACGAAATTCACAAGAAAAAGATTACATGAAAAATCATTTTTGCAGAGCAATTTCTATCAAATAGACCAACTGAGATGTAAATGCACATACCTCATGAAGCTTCCTCCTTCTCCCTCTAGATTCAATGGGGAAGTGCCTCAGCATGAGAAACAATCTATATATGTTCGATGCATATCAGACAAAATTGAAAAGCTGACCACAATAAGCATAATAACTAGCAAAGAAACTGTTACCAAGCTAATAAATCATAGCAATTCAAATAAAATGCATAAGCCTCACCTTCCTCCACAAAGCAAGAAGCCCAATGCAGCCATTAATGACACAACTGAATAAGAGAACGAATTTTCTTAAGAGATGTCTTTACGTAAGGCAACGCTTCATTTTAAAGTAGCAAAACTCAATCTCAAGCGTACAAAATACAAATAGGTGTAAAACATAAAGCACCTTATAACTGCTATTGAAAGAAGAAAAACTAACCAGCAAAAAATATATTTCCGATGTACTGCACAGCACTAATGTAATCTATCCAAAGATAAATCCAAATGCAAATCTGAAACCAAAGCGACACTTTAGTAAAATGGTTATATATGGACAGCATGATAAACAGCAGGCAAGCTCTTGTCATCTCTAGAAGCCATTGAGATTTATGCTGAATTTGACATCATCTTGCAGAAATGAAAAATAGATAAACCATAAATACCACTCAAAATAAAACTAAATTGCATATCTTGTATGTCACTGAAAGCCAACAAGCGATGGTTGAGCTTCACAGTCAAGAAGCACAAATTTCCTAGGAATTCATTGGTAAAGAAATTTTCAGATGCCAGAAAAACATCTTAAGACTGAATTTTCCCCTTAATATTATCTGCAACTTATTCACTCAAGCAAAGGTGATTGGAGAGTTGGAGGCAAGATCTGCTGTCAATAGTATTATAGCTTATAGGATAAGGTGTTTCTACACAGTGATGCTGTCCAACACCACATTAAAAAAATTTGATAATAAAGAGCATTTTTCCTTGAATAATAGAATATTCAGAAATGCAACATTTTAAGAATCCCTCAGAGTGCAAACCCAGAATATGATATGAACAAAAAGGAATAAGATGGAAACCAATTGAAAAGTGGATTAAGATGATTGTAAGAGAATTAAACAACTGGATACAGTTCTAATCAGCAAACAGAAAATGCTCTTACAGCATGATACAGGATAGATACCTCAATAAAATACACTGCACTGTTGATAGAAGCATAAACTATCCTGAGTTTATCAATTGGTAAATTCCTTGCCTGCTCAGTTTTGGAAAAAGTTAGAAATACTAAGACTAAACAAATGAAAAAAGACAAGGAATTTCCTTCCTCATATGGATAATTGCTTTTGAGAGTTGATTTTATTTAATTCGCTAAAGTAAGATCCTTGGTTGTCACAATTAAAATCAACAATTTTAAAGATGATAAGAAAGAACAAACACTTGCCTGACGATAAATTTCTGCCCAGAAAAGAACTAGAAGTGTATATGCTGAGAAAAAGAGTAGTCCTGGAAGATCCAATAGAACCAAAACTAGTACCTAAGCCAATATACACTCTGTATCAATATAAAAAAACTAAAAAACCTGTTGATCTTAGTAAAAAAAAAAAATTCCCTCTTCAACTTTGCAATTATAAAGAGCATAGGTGCAGTACTAACCTTTGGGTGTAAGATAAAAACTTGGTGGTGAAATCCAAATATCACTGCACGCACTGCAAAATGGAAATGCAAAAAGAGTAAGACGCCCAAAATTGCACACAACAATGAAAATATAGAAAGCATCAAGCCTCTCAACGTCACCTCCATTGACAATGAAGTTCATCAAATGAAAAACTTTTTGTGTTGTCCAACCATATTCAGGAACTCTTAATTCAATTCTTATCAATTGAATCTGCAGTATTTTGGAACCAGGAAGACAACATCAGGACGAGGATTCTTTTGGGACATAAAACACAATAGGAACAAAACAAATAGTGGGAAATAAACAACCGCTTGAAGTCCAGCACAGGGCGTTTGGCGCGATCAATGGGACAACATTTCCTTTGCATTGCCAAACAAAAAAAGAATATAATATCTTTTAGATATACACAATATCGTTACTTTACAGTAATTATCCTTGCATCGTCATCATTATTTTCTTTAATTGTACAAAAGACATTTCCCAAGAACGAAATCACTTTCAGTCAATTCCACTTTACTATCAAACCCTCCAAACGCACAAATTAAAAATAATTATTTAAAATTAGAAATTGTCGCGCTAAAGAAGTACTAGACAAGGCATCAAAAAGAAATTTTTGGACAAGGAAAAAAAAATTATCATCACCCATGAATTTCGTTTCGTAAATTAACCAAGAGATGAGCGCACCGAATAGCCACAAAGCTTTAATAATTAATTAAAATATAGCTCGCTTTTTTATGGCAAAAACAGTATTTTTCGGCCAATGTCAAAAACAGAGGTATGCTTACGAAGGTTGAACAGAATGTATAATGCTATATTTGTTAAAGGGCAATCACTCACGAAAAAGGTTTCCCAGCTTGAATTTGCTGGGAAAAAGAATCGAAACTCCAAGCTATAAAATAAATTGATTCAGAAAGCGCAATCGAAAATCAGAATGTGGACACAAAATCATTTTTCTGAAAGAGCTTAAGCAATTAATCACATAAGAATCACACGAGAAAGAAGATAAGCGGAAACTGCAGTGACAGTAGATCAGCAGTATAGGAAAGGAGCGGGGGGTGACCAGAGCAGCGGTGGAGACGAGTGCATAGCAACCGCAGAGAGAGAAGTAGACGGCGTTCTGCCAAACAGTGTTGTTGTTGATATCGTCCCACCAATTGGAGACGAGAAGAGGAGGAATCTGCTCGACGAACGTCGAGCTCAGAGGCAAATTCCTCATGCGAAGAAGCCAATTCGATTCAGGAACACGAGCAAGCCAAGTAGTAATTCACTCACACAGTCCCACTCTCAGTCCCTGAAGAATCACTAGGGATAGTGATCCTCAACAAACTTTTTGACCTGATTCTCCCACGGCTCTAACACAAAGGTTAGATCACATTCATTTCTTTCTTTTATCTTTTCAGAAAGTTTGCAGACAGCTTCTAATCAGTCTTAAATACACACACACACTTGTATTTTTTTTTTTTTTCATATTTTCAAAATTATTCTTTTTTTTTTTAATGAGCAAAATTTAGGTGCATTGGTTTTGAGTCACCTCAGCAGGCAAATATATTCGGTTTAATTAACCTGTTTTAACTTAGACCGGTTTTCTCGTAATTTTTTTATATTAATATATCAATAATCAATAATTAATCAATAATAGATATATAATATAAAATCCATATGATGGACCGTCCTACTTAAAAGTCATGAATATTTTATATTTTATCAAATTTAATGTGAGAGATGGTTACGTGTGTAGGATATTTTATACTCTCTTCAAATTATAAGATACTTTAAATAAAATTTTATATATTAATAAACTTTATTAAACACACTTAATAACTTTTTTTAAAATATAAATATAAATTTTAAAAAATATCCTCATTTAATATATTAAAAAGAGAGAGAGCTGGATAGAAATTAAATAGAGAGAAAAATGTAAATATTAAAATAAGTTTATTTAATAAAACATTAATCTTCTCAAAGTGTTTAATATTTTGAGACATCAAATGTTTTTCAAAAGAATCTTATAATTTTGAATGAGGTATTATTTTGTCAAATTTAATGTAACACATAATTACATGCATGGGATATTTTGTATAAGAAGTTGATGATTGATTATGATGATTAATATAGTTTAAAATTTATAACAAATTGTATTGTTTGTAAATTATAAATAATATAATTTTATTTTTCTATGTAATATATAATTGAATGTTTGAGTGGTTTATATAAAAATATAAAAAATAAATTTAACCAAAGAAAGCTTGATTTAATTCATTTTCTGTTGTTACTTAGGAGTTTGAGTTTCAGTAGGTGTTGTATAATGTATAATGGTTGCGCAGTGATTATCTCTATTCGCATTTAGTAGTTATCATGTATCATATGTTAAATTTAAATTATAATATAATTATAAATGAAAATTTGAATATTTTAAATTTTTTACTATAAAATTCTTCTGAAATTCAAAAGGTAACAGAAAAGGAAAAAGAAAGGTCATAATCCTAAAATATATTTTCACATTTTATATAATTTTTTTTTTCTAAATTCATGATAAATATTTTTTGGGTGAAAGATGATCCAACAGCGCCTCCATAAATTTTAAACAAAAAACAAGAAAAAGTAGGAGGAGATAACCTTTAAAAAATTTACTCCCTCCATTAAAAAATATAAAATATTTTTTAAATAATTAGATGTTAAAAAATATAATATATTTTAAATTTTTTAAGGTATAATTATTACCTTTTTTTTAATGTCCCTATTAATGAATGCCTTTATATTTATTATAAGGTATTTAATAGGATTAAATATAAAAAGATAAGATTAATTTAAAAATAATTAATTATTTTATTAAGAGATAAGTTTTGATTTAAAATATTTTATATTTTTAAATGAAAGGAATATTCATATTCCATAAATTATACCCTTGTTTTCGAATTATCAGTTTATAACTCCTAACTTTATCCCAGAAAAAATTATGACTCCTATTTTTTTTACTGCAGGAGAAAAATGCTAAAGAAAGAATGAGTGGACCCACATGACATGTGTTAGAATTTATGTTATGTTCAGATTCACGCAAATATAAATTTGGATTAAATCTCTTATTTGAATTCATAAAATTTTAAAATTTAGATTTAAATTTTATTTTACTTCTTTCATAGTTTGAAATTCTTTTCAAACTTTTATTATCTTAAATCTTTATATGCATATTTGAAATACTACCTAATATATATTAATAATCTTTGTTATTTAAATTATAAAAACAAAAAAAATTAAACACAATGACTTAAAATGCAAAATTTTAAATCTAAATACATCAATTTAAATACTACCTTAAATATATTTTAAAGTCTAAAGAGGGGACCGAGTCTAAAAGCTAAAAAGTGTCTATATGCTTCTGTGCACTCATTCTTCATTTGTCCTGAATATAAGATGTAAGGTATGATTAATTAATTCATAGAAATTAAAAATTAGTTAAATTTATTTATTTATTTATTGTTGTTGTTGTTGTGTTAACAAATGTAGGATTTCACTTATTTTAGAATACTTTTCTTTTAGCAAAAGTATTTAGTCTTAGAGATAAAAATGGTGAGAATGATGATGGACAAACCCCCATATATTTTTGGAATTAGAAAGCCATGATAAAATCGTTCAAAAGAAACAAAAATCAAGTCATGTTTATAATTATAAGGTTTTTATAATTAGTCAAGAATTATCAAGAATCCTAATGTCTAAATTATTTAAAGAATGTTGTCGGGCGAGCAAATCGACACATCTGTTAGCTTCTCTACAAACACAATCGAAGGTAATTACCTGGTCCTATCTCTAATATTCATGATGGTGTCAAAAAAATGGGTTTCTTTTAGAGAAGTTGTATTTAGTGAGTGATAAGGCTTCTATTAAATCATAATAGACATTGACTTTGTTAAGATTGACATTCCAACAGAGATTAAACCTTCAAAAATTCCACGAGCTCAGTTGCCATGCTAGGATAACAACCAAAGTATTTGGAGAATTCTTTAATTTAATTGCTCTTATCATCATTTTTGATGATACCTCCACAAGTTATAACACTATTGGTGTTAACAAAGATATAAATGTCGAGCCTGACCCACCCAGTTGTTGAATGCCACCATTTAACTTCATATTTGGCATTTTCTTAGATGATATGATTGGTTTTAGATTGAAGTTTTAGATCATTAATTATCTATTGAGTATAAGAGAAGTCAATATTATTTTTCTAAATGTAATTTTCTAAGTAAATTTTCATACATTTTCTCTTCCATATGTTCCTAAATGCAAGTGCAATAAGTTTTTACCAAGGCACAACTGTCCCATAAATTCTTTTTAGTTTTCCTAGTAAACATATGTAGCATGTATATGCCCCCATCTCATAAATATTAATTATGTATTGTAATTAATAATATTATTTTTTTATATCATAAATATTTTATTATTTTTTATATCCATAGATTTTATGGACCACGCAAAAAACATCACACAATTTATATTTATCAGTTTATAGTTTATTTGTGGTTACTTTACTTTTTTTTTTCCATCTAAACTTTCTTTTTCTCTCTCACGTTTTTTAAGTTTCTTATGATACATTTTTTATATTACAAGAGCACATCCTTATATTTATCAAGGGAAAGTAGCAATCAACAACTGCCGAAAGAAACTTATATTAATTAAAAATTAATTAATGTCAAAATTTAAATAAAAAATAAGTTTAAATGAACTGTTGTTAATTTAAAATGAATTATTAAAACTCAAATGAAAATTTATTAATAAAAAAATAATTTAAATTAATAAGCATCGATTCAAGTTTTAACAATAAGTGATCCTTGAATGATATAGATTTTTTTTAATAATCCTTAATTAATATTTTTCCATTTATCAATGTACAATGTCCTCAGCTGGAGTTTAAAATTTCTTGGTCAGTCACTGAAAAACAGTGAAATTAATGAAAATAATGTTAAAAATTCGTTTAAAAATAAAGATCCTGTGTTTAAAAACAGAACAATCACAACTTAGTAGCATGAAAGCTTTTCTATAAATGGAAAGTCACAGATTTAATTTCATTTATAACTTGAAGCTGTTAGTGCGTGACCTCTACGTGTTTGCGCGCGCGTGCGCGCTTATTTGCAGACGAGAGGGAGCGATGAGCCTCACCTAGTCAAGGCTTGCTGTCTCATGCCCGTGGCTCATTCTTCGTCACCGTATAGAATAATAAAATGTCATAATGTGAGTAGTTTGGGGTGACACCTAACATGGGTTCTTGTGTCCACCAACTAGTCATTGCTACTATAGTCTTGCTTGTTTATTTTTTCAAAAAAGATTCTTTTCTTTATCCGTCAATATAATATAACCATAAAAAGATTGGAAAAAAAGTCACGTAATTTTAAGTTATCTACAAGTTATAAATAATAAAATCACTTTTTAAATTTCATCCAACGAAAATGTTAACGACTGTGCTGTAAGCGTGTTCTCTCTAGATATTGGTTTGAGTAATTTCACAAATATGAGATACGAGATTTTATTGATGAGACGAATTATAATTATAACTAAAATAAATATTTTATAAAATGAATAAAAAACAAAAAAATGCAATATAATTTTACTTTAGATATATTCATTAAATGTTACTATGATTTATATGTCATTGGCTTCTTACAAAAAACATAGAATTATTTATTCATAACACTCCTACTTTTTAAATTATAAGACACTTTTTATCAAATTATTTCTTCCGTTAAAAAATATAAGACATTTTTAACGGAATTTCATTCCCTAATAAAATAGTTACCCACTTTTCAACTAACTCTATCTTTTCATATTTATCCATATTAAACACCTTACAATAAATATAAAATCATTATTAATAGGGGCATTTTTAAAAAAGCAACAATTACATCTTAAAAAATTAAAAATGTCATACATTTTTAAACGGAGGGAGTATATCTATCAGTGAATTAGTTAATTATCTTAAAAAAGCACATTCTTTTTATATTTACTTTTATTTACTAAAGTGTCTTAATTAAAAAATGTTATTGATTACGCAAATTCTAAAAATATCTTATAATATAAAAATTAAAGAAGAGCTAGGCAGAGAGTCGACTAGTGTTGCCTGTTACGACTAGAAGAGACATATTTGAGGTTTGAAATTTGAAAGTTGTTGTGCGTAATTTAGATTGTAGACGGTCACGTGAGCGTGATTACGGAGTAAATTTGTCTCCTCTCCACTTACTAGCTTGGCAGCAGAGAATGACAGCTCTAGCGCATAATCGCGGGAGTCAACCTTCCACACTTTTGATATTTTAAGTTCTCATTTCTTATAATTAAATAGTACTTTCTCAAATCAAAGACATAAATAATTTTTGAAAAGAAATTCGTATATTAATAAAATCCTTAAAATCATTATTTTTATAAAAAAAATATATTACGTTTTCCTTAATCCTAATTATCAATATACTCTAATGAGTTAAAGATATATTTATACAAATATATAAGTTAATAATATAAAGAATAAAATGAAATTTTATATATATATATATTAAGTTATTTATATTTTAAATTAAAATTAATTTAAAAAAACATGCTGGTTTTTTGAATCGAGAATATATTTTAAAGCTTTAAATATTTTTTGAGCGATATGATACATTTGAATTTTTGTTCGTAACAAGATTCTTGTGTGAGAATTTTCCATTAAAACTTCCCAAAATTGGCGGGATGGCGCTGGGAAGTCGGGACATGCAGTGTGAGTGGGGCCCACTTTTGCCCTCGTGTGGGACACAAACGACTAGCTAGTACACCTGTCACCCAATGAGAGAATACCTGACGCGTTGGGTAATTAGTAGCGCGCGCAAAAATATTGACTGTCGCAAAAAAAAAAAAAAAAACAAACAAACAAACAAACAAAGCAACTTCGTAACATTGCAAATTGGCCATCATGCGGTGAAAATAAAAATTATTTACCTAAATATTACATTTTAAAAAGTATTTACAAAGGATACTACACAGTAAAACTCCGTCTGAGGTTTCAATGTTTGTGGGAGACATTTACCTTGCGTTTGGTTCGGGGGATGACTATACAAAGAATTAGACGAGATTAACTTCAATTTAACTCAAAATTTAATGTTTTTTATAAAAAAAATTGAGTTAGACAATCAATAATTTAATCTAGTTTAGTGATAACTCAAAGATTAATAAGATAGGACTTAGTCCTTAGAATTGAAAGATTGTTCCTATTAGTTCAGTACTTACTTAATTTTTTTTTTTTTATGAAAAGCAATAATCAATTTCAATTTAATAAACTCAATTAAGATAATAAAAATATTTATAATTATAATAAATTCATAATAATTTCTAACAATAAAAAAATATTTTAGTTATAGTCCAAGTGATTTAGATTATTAAATTATTAATTTAAGTGTGTGAGGAACCAAACTTATTAAATTATTATTAGTTTTAACTTATTATTATAAATAACTAATAAATTAATTATAATCATATTAAATAAATTTAATAAAGCCAGACTGGATCAAGTAATATATCTAATTTTCTATTCAATCTAACTTACAAAATAGTCTGATTTGTTCAATCTTTTCAATCTTAAAATATCAGTTTTTAACTAGACTGATCAAGTCCAACTAGTTAAATAGGAACAAAGGATTTCTGGACAACCTTAGTTGCAAGGGGGAGAAAAAAAAAAGGAATTTTAATGTAGAGATTTTAATGCAAGAGGAAGAAGATGAAAGTAGAGAGAAATGGAGAGAAAAAACAAATTGGTTTGGGATTTGTTCCCAAGCACCCGCCGCATCTCTCTCCCATTGTGACAACGACTCCTCTCACCCCTTATCCAAACAATTGTCCCCTCTTGCTTATAGGTGTATTTTGATTTTAACTAGCAAAAATTAATTAATAAAATATGGTGATGTTTGAATAATATTTTTTTTAAATTGATTTTGACAATTGAAATTATTTGAATAATTTTTTAGAGTCAATTATAAATATGGAGAAAAGAAAAAATGTTCAAATGCTAAGAATTGATTCTCAATTTTTTTTAAAAAAAAAGCCTATACCCAATAGAGTTAGGCACATGAAGTTTGAGAAAATTGGGAGTGTTTGGATAAGATTTTTTAAAATTATAATTTAAACCCAAAATTGATCTGGATGTGTATCTGAACATGCCCGTAATATAAACTAAATATTTGATTAATATATTATATAGTTAAAAAACACATATTCAAATAATATAAATTTTAAATAAATAATTTCTAAATATAATGTTAAAATTATATTCTTTTAAAATTTGCACTGAAAAAAATATAATATATATTTTCATGAAAAAATTTCCTCAATAATTATAAGGTTTGAGAAATAAAAATAATGGATGAGATAAAATATGCAATGCCTTAAAAAAGCCAAGTAACTTGTGAAATTGTAAGCTTCATAAGTTTTTTTTTAAAAAAAAAAATTGGAGGCGTGTCATGATTCTTATGAGTTTTCGGGACCTAATACAAAGACTTCTCTTTTTATTTAGAATTTTTAAAAAAATATTTTACTTTAATATGGGAGATATTTGTAATCAAGAAAAAATAGAAAAGTAGTTATAATATTTTCGTTTAAATAACAAGGTTTTTCTCAAACCTTGTACCTTGATAATGTACATTAGATCTATATACCCCTTGGTATAAAATATAAGCATCTTTTAATAATAATTCATATACTAATAAAATTTTTATTCCCATGAAAAAATATTATATTTTTTCTTTTTATCCTTAATTTCAATTTATATGAGTAAGAAAATGTCATAAATTCATGAACATGAAAATCTAGATTAATAAATTCAAGAAATAAAATAAAAAGATTACAAATACTAAATTATTTATATTTTGGACAAACACTAATTGAAATAATGTTATATTTTGAACCAGACATAAAGTATATGTATAGGGAGTGGTTTTGGGAATTGCTTGTGACCAGGTGAGGTGTGTGTATATATATATATATATATATTTAAACCCAACCTTAGAAGCAGGGTTGGTGCATTTTCTTAGATAATACCTCGACAATTCTAGTCATGAAGCTCATAATCATTAAACTGAAGGCTCTATCGAAGAGGATTTTACAATCGGTTTCAAAGATCAATCTGTCCTTGTCAAAATCAACAGTTAGCATAAAAGCATGTTTAAGAGCCAGGACTTCGGTCATAAAGACAGAAATGGACTTAACTTTATCAATAAAGTCTCAAAGAAAATTATTAAAATCATTTGTAAAAGATTTATATATCTTTATTTAATTAAAAATAAGAACTTTAAACATATGAGATTAAATATGTAAGTTTTTTTTTTTTAAATATAACTTTGAAAAGCATCGGTATCAAAATTTTGATCATCTATAATGTAAAATTAAACATGCAATTAGTGCATATTCGATGAATTCGTGTGGGACTCTCCACAAACTTTTCAAACATGCTACGTTGCTCTCTCTAGACTTATTTATAAAGTCAAGAGAAAATAATTTTTTGAACAAAAATGCACGTAAGTCCCCTCAACTTAAGATCAATTACATATAACTTCCTTTGTCTTTAAAAGTTTAAATCTCACACCCTCATTTTATAAATTCTGACCATAAATCCTCTATCATTAAAATGCCAGTTACATTTAATGAAATTTATGACATTAGCCTAACTAAAAATACTTGGTAAATGAGATAGGTCTCATTCATGTAATGACCCATAAATTAAAGTTAAATTAAAATTTGTAATCAGATAATCTAAGTGTATTTTAATTAGTTTGGGATATGTCTTTCATGATGTATTAGTAGCTTAGTAGAAATTCTTTTAGTGTCTACCTCAGGTCCCTGGTTCAAATTCCCTTGATACAAGAAAGGAATTTTATTTTTATTTCAACCTTTGATGAAATTACCTTTTGCCCCTGTGTGTATTAAAAAAAAAACACACCTTCTTTCCCGTTCTGTGCCATGGCCATGCTGGTGTGGCTGGGGAAATGAAGAAGGGAGAATTACAATTCGATCTCACACAAGAGAATTAATTACTATAAAGTTCATTGACAACTGAACTAAATTGCATTGATAATTGATTGTGTTATCAATGTAGTTTAGTTCAGTTATTAATAAATTTTACAATAATTAATTTTTTGTATGAGACTTTGATATCATTCTCCTAATGAGAAACTCTTTATGTGATTTTAACTAAATAGCATACTTTTATTCATAATGTAAGAGGAAGTACATTTCAACAAAATAATATTTTTATTTATCTAATGAGTTTTTAACAGCCCAATGAAGGTTTTGAGTCGATCCTGCCGAGAAAGTTCCATCAACGTTAATCTTCATCATCCTGTTGTTAGGAGGAGGTTCCCATTTCTTGCGTTCCCGCCATCCATCATTCATGCCCCGTGTCTTGCGTCGATCAATATCAGGATATTCTTATGAGGCAAGTGTATCGATATTCATAGCCTTTTTTATTTAAAAAAAAAGTTTCAAACAAATTATAGTATAAAACAATAAACAATATATTTTTAACCTCTTAACTTTATATAAAGTAATGAGTGTTTTAAGTACACTCATTTAATAAGCATCTCAATTACAGCTTTTAAATGTCATTAGTACTTAAAAATTATTAAAATATATTTTTTGTTGGCTGAAAATTCAAAACAATCAACGCTATCAAAACACTCCTTATTTATCATACCTTGCAAAAAATTGAGATTTTATACTTTTTGAGTATTATACAACAAAATTATTGATAATTATTCAATTAAATTAAACCATTGTTAATGTGTCACGTGAGACACTTATTGATTAAGTGTATTTAAACCACTCTTACCGTTTCATTTAAACAAACAAATCTTTTAAGTAACATTTGTTATGGGTTAATGGATGTAAATTTACATTAAGTTTTAGATTTAACATCCTTATATTTAAAATACTTTGTTTGTATAGTGCAAGAAAATTTTAAAGATAAAATAAAGATAAATTGATATTTGAAGCAAAAACATAACATTGAAATTGATGGTTTACTTATTTTCTTCACGTTAATGAAAAATGAGAGGAGTGGCAAAACTAATAAAGGTTCTAATAATCAAAACATGAAGAAAATGAGGGGTGGAATTTTAAATAATTATATATAAGGTCTAGAATAAATTTGAAATTGTAAAAAAGTTATAATAAAACATGAAAGACTTTGATTTATCCAGGTGTATGATTTGTTTCAAATCCAAATACTTATGCATCCAAACACACTCTTAAAGAATAAAATTGATGGAAAATTAATAATATCATCCACCATAAAATATCTCCATATATAGATTGATGACATTAATGAGAAGCCAAAACATATGGTTAGAACTTAGAATTGAGTATTAACATTATAATTTTAAAATCTTTTTACAATTAAGTTAATATATTAAGAAATATTTCTGGCAAAAAAATAGATCAAGAAATATGTTGCGTATTATTTTTAATTTAGAAAAGTATCATAAAAAATGTTGTTTCATGAAGGAAAATTTACAGCCAAGGCCTGTAGAATTTTATTTGGAAATACCTAAGTATAAATTTGATACATTTTATTTATCACTTTGAAATTATAATTACAATAATATTTTTTCACTGTTAAATTGTTTTATGTTATGAATATTAAAAGGATAATGAATGTTCATCTTTTTCACCTCTTTTTCATTTTCTCCCATGAAACTCTCACAATCATAAGAGTTAATTATCCTTTATCTGCCTTTATCATTTGTATAATTTTTGATGTATAAGACTACGCTTATAAATAAAGTATGTTATTTGTATTAAAGGATACAATAATCTATAAGAAGTTTTATCATTTTCTTGTCTCTACTTCTTCTCTCAGTATTTTTATTTTCTAGCTGCTTAATTTCATAACACGTTATCAGTATGAGAACTCTGGTAATCTATTATGTAGCAAGGTTTCTCATTACAAGGTAATTTTTATGTTCATATATGATTTAATCTATTTTCTAACCATTTGATCCTTTTATAATCTTGAATATCATCTAACTCTTATCCTATTTTTTATTATAAACAATATCTATATGTTGAATCTTTCAACTTGACATTATTGGAAAAAAAAATCTATCTTGGGCACTGGTTGCGAAAATATATCTAGATGCCAATGGTCTTGAAGACAACAAATGACAAAAATAAAGAATAGCTTCTTATCAAAAATTTAATTTTTGGTAAAAAAATGCACATTTGGAAAAGTACATACCTTTTCTTTGGCTTGTATTACACATTTACTAATACAATTGAAATACATGCTGTTGTAAACTATAAGTTTACAAAATGGTAATAAATTCAACATTTGGCATGACTGGTTAGGCCATTCTAGGTCAATTATGATGCAAAAGATAAACAAAAAATCATGTGAACATTCATTGAAAGATCAATAGATTTCGCAATTTCATAATTTCTCATGTACTGTGTGTTCTAAACGAAAGTTAATTATTCAACTATTACCAGCAAAAATAGAAAGTGAGTTTCTCACATTTCTATAATACATACAAGGTAATATTTGTGGGCCTATACACTCATCATGTGGTCCCTTTAAATACATTATGGTTTCAATTCATGCATTAACAAAATGCTGGCATGTTTGCTTATTATTTTCTTGAAACCTGACATTTGTGTGATTGCTTACTTAACTTATTAGATTAAGACGCATTTCCTGATTATTTTATTAAGAAAAATACATTTAAATAATGTTGGTGAATTTATTTCACAAGCTTTTAATGAATATTAAATGTCTCTTGGAATTGATGTTGAACATCTCATAGCATATGTTCATACACAAAATGGACTTGCAAAATCATTAATTAAATGTTTATAATTGATTGCACAACCATTACTTATCTGGTCGAATCCCCCAATTTCTACTTGAGGACATGCAATTTTACATGCAGAATTATTAATTATCATACCAACAAATTGTTGTAAGAGATCCCCTTTATAATTAGTTTTTGGTCAAGAACTTAATATTTTTCATTCAAGAATTTTAAGATATGCAGTATATGTTTTAATTGCTCCATTATAATGCACTAAGATGGGTCCTTAAAGAATGATGAGAATATATGTTGGGTATGAATTTCTATCCATAATTAAATATTTAAAATCATTAATAGGAGATTTATTTACAGCTCAATTTATTAATTTTCATTTTAATGAATCAATTTTTCTAACATTAGGGGGAGAAAATTGGCAGTTTGAAAAAAATTAATTGGAATGAATTATTATCATCTCATCTTGATCCTTGTGCCAAGCAATGTGAACTAAAATTTTAAAAGATAATTTATTTATAAAATTTAGTAAATCAATTGCCAAATGCATTTATTGACCCAAAAAAAGTAACCAAATCACATATTCTAATTATTAATGCTTCAATTAGAATTGATGTTTCTGTTAGATAACTTGTTATTGCAAATGATTCTAAAGCACGCATGAAACGTGTAAGGTTTATTGGTTCTAAAAATAAAATCATCAAAAAAGAAAAGAAATTAGAAACACAGATGATCAGATTAAGGATAATAAAAAAAAAGTTAGTAATTCATGAAGAGTCACTTGACACTACTAATGTTTGAATTTCAGAAGAAACTCAGGCTCCTAAAATGTGTGAATAGAATGAGATCTTAATGAATTATGTTATGAATAGAATACAATGGGATCAGAATGAAGTCAACGTTAATGATATTTTTGCATATAATGTAGCACTTGATGTAATAACTGATAATGAGGATTATTAACCTAAGTGCATTAAGGAATGCAAATGAAGAAAAGATTAGCCAAAATGGAAAGACGCAAATGAGGTAGAAGTAAAGTCACTTGAAAAGTGAAAAGTTTGTGGACCTATAGTCTATACGCCTAAAGATGTCAAGATGGTTGGATATAAATGGTTTTTGTGCAGAAAAAGAAATGAAAGGGTGAAATTGTAAGATATAAGGCACGGCTTGTAGCTCAAAAATTGACATAAAGATTTGGAATTAATTTTGTTGAAACATACTAATGGTGGGCAACTACTTTTCGATATTTATTCAGTCTTGCAATAAGTGAAGGACTCAATTTGTGTTTGTGTCTAGTGAATGTTGTTAAAATCTATTTGTATGGCTTATTCGATAGTGACATTTATGTGAAACTCCCTGAAAGACACAAATTGCCAAAAGCATATAATTCAAGTTCTCGAAAAAATTATTCAATCAAGTTAAATAAATTTGAAACAATCAGGGTGTATGTAGTATAATCGATTTAGTAAATATTTGTTGAAAGAAGGACATGAAAAGATTGAGAAAAGAGTTTGCTATAATTGCTATTTTTGATGATGACATAAATATTATTAGAACATTTGAAGAGTTTTCAAAAGCTATAAATTGCTTAAAGAAAGAATTTGAAATGAAAGACTTGAAAAGAATAAAATTTTGTCTTGGATTACAAACGAAATGTGTGAATAATGAAATTTTTCTATATCAAGAAACTTGTACCAAAAAAGTCTTAAAACAATCTTATATGAATAAATCACATCCATTATGTAATAATATCATTGAATGTAGATAAAGATCCTTTTAGACCTCAAAATAATGATGAAAAACTACTTGGTTCACAAGTACTATATCTTAAGGCAATTAGATCACTAATATATCTCGCTAGTCACACGTGACTTGATATCTCATTTGTTGTTAACTTATTAGTGAGATATAATTTTTCACCGATATGAAGGCATTGGAATAGAGTTAAGCACATTTTTTACTATCTTAGAGATATTATGGATATGAGATTATTTTATTCCAAAGTATCTAAAGTTGACCTTATTGGTTATGCAGATACTGAATTTTTGTTTGATTCTCATGTTGGTAGATTACATACAGGATATTTGTTCACATGTGGTGGTATAGCCATTTCATAGTGATTTATGAAACAAACAATATTAGCTATATCATCTAATCATGTAGAAATTGTAACTGCACATGAAGCAAGTTGAGAATATGTGTTGTTAAAATCATTAATCCATTACATATGAACTACTTATGATCTGTCTTCTAACAAAATGATCCTGATGATCATATATGAAGATAATACTGTCTATATTGCCCAATTAAAAAATGGCACATTAAAAGGGATAGAACAAAACATATTTCACTAAATTTTTTTTCACTCACGATCTTCAAAAGAATGGTGGAATTAATATTCAAAAAATTTATTCTCAAGAAAATCTAGCTAATATGTTCATAAGTCATTTATTGATAAATTATTTAAAAAACTTGTTCATAATATTATATTTTTAAATATTTAATTTTTTAAAAAATATTTACCATCTTGACAAAAAGAAGTATACTTCTATCGTGTCTTTGTGAAAGTCAAAACTCAAAGATTTCTAATTATCTTAAAATTGTCACTCCTATCACAAAGCCTGGATCCGTGGCGCAATGGTAGCGCGTCTGACTCCAGATCAGAAGGTTGCGTGTTCGATTCACGTCGGGTTCAAATCCCTAAAGGATCTTCCTCTTTTTCGACGTTTTCAGATCAAAACGCGGCGTTCAATCCCCGTCGATCACCTGAAGCTAAACTGATCGGCGGTTCTGATCGAGAGACTCAACAGGGGATCACGCATCGCGCCCTCATACGATCACCTCACCCATCATCTTCTTTGCCGAAAACCCTAGATTCCCCTTCCCAAGAGCGACAATGTTTTTGGCTACTCGACTGCGCCAAGCGTGTCGCTATCGCTTCTACTGCACAGTCGCATCATCTTCAAATTCACCTGAGGCTAACATTATCAAATGGCCAGGTCCCTTTTCTCCCTTCTCGAGGGTGGAATCGAAGCCGGTTCTCGCCCGTCTCAAGGCCGAGAAGGACCCACTACGGGTGCTCGAGATTTGTCGCTCCGCTACGCTCAACCCTGAGGCTTATATCGATCGCATTTGTTTCTCCATCGCCATTTCCAAGCTCGCCGCATCCAAACACTTTGAGGGTATCCGTCAATTTCTTGAGGAATTGAAGACCCGCCCGGACTTTCATAACAACGAGGGTTTTGCGTGCCACGTTATTATCTGGTATGGTCAAGCCAACATGCTTGAAGATGCCATCCTCACTTTCAAGCAACTTGATGAGTTCGGTATTGCTCGTTCCGCTAAACCGTTGTATGCTTTGTTTGTTGCTTGTCAAATTGTTAAGAACTACGAGGAGTTATGTCGAATTTTCCTCGAATTCCCAAAAACATATGGAATAGAACCCAACCTTGACATGTATA
>NW_026556847.1:0-30611 GCF_029017545.1 Prosopis cineraria
CAACAAGGTCATTAGCATCCCTAGCAAGCTCCAAGTGTTTTTTCTAAAAAAGGATAGGGGGAAAACATCAAGAAATTGAATATCCGATTTTAAAAAGTGAAAAATGAACCATCAATATGGTGGTTCAGTGATAGTATTAAAAGAAGAAATATAGTTTTCAATTTTTTTCTTAGATATTCTGAACGAAAAGAAGGAGAAATATCATGCAACAGAAAGTGATTAACTTAATGTGTCAACATAGTAAGTCAAAAGCATGCTTACGCAAAACCCTGAAGAAGTCTTTTAAATGCATCTTACTTGCAAGTTTATTCAATATTCCCATTTATCAACGTAAGAAACTGCTGGTATAATAAGGTTCTCAAGATACCTAATCATTTAGATTCAAGAAAACTAACGTCCCCGCCCAGCTTAAATAAGGAAACCCTCAATCCTCTTCTCTCAATCGTACCTCGAGGGTTACTGATGTGATAGAGGGAAAATCCAATTAACTACTTCGGGGAAAAAAAAAATCCCGACAACTATACCTGATACGTTAGAGCATCGCTGAAACGCTCGAGCCGGAGATAAAATTTCCCCGAGATTGACAGGTGGGGAGCAAATGCTTCTCGGGCAAATATTTGAGAGAAACCTCATAGTCTCTTCGAAGCCACCTGAGAGCCTCAACGTACTCTCCTCTATTCTTCAATATAATTTCCTATCACGTTCGCCCATCGGGCCTCCTCCTGCCTGTTCCCCTCGGCCTTCGCATTCGGGTAAGCTGTCGCCGCCGCCTTCAGTTCCACGTCACGTCCCGCCATTTTCTTTATTTACAGAAACAATAGAGAATGGCTCTGTCGATTATGTATGGAAGACTGAAAATTAAGTTTTCCGCAATTGAGATTCTGAGTCTTGTTCGATGACAGATTGAACCTTGGGCGCCGCTCTTTCAAGCCTGAACCTTTCCTTCCTTTCCATCCGTAAATTTTTATTCTCCCGCAAGACCAGGCTGATTCTGCTTTTACTTACTTTTTCCCCTCTTTCAACGTTTCAAACATAATTTCAAATTTATACGGTTTTTAATAAAAACAAAAGAGAAATTTTGATTCTTATCATAATCATGATGATATAAGTGAAATACAATGACAGGTAGAACAATACGGTTTTTTAATTTAAAAAAATAATAGAGAAATTTTAATATTTTTTTATTCTAAATTTTCATATTTTTTTATTCTCACGAATAATTTAGGTCGAGAAAAATATTTATGACATTATAAGTGAAATACTTGAGAAGGTAAAAGAAGAAAGAGAAAGGTAAAATTAAATGCAGGCCCACATAAAAAAATTAATTACCACAAATTTCATTAACTTTAATTTAGTTATTAATTAATCTTATAGTAATTAATTTTTTTGTATGAAATTTTAATGTAATTCTCCAAGAGTGAAATCAAAAAATTAAAAAAATAAGTATTTCTCCCAAATAAAAATTAGAGGGGGCAAGCTTTTTAAAAATACCATGGATCAAAATTTAGAATCATGTAATTTCCAATGGTTGAGTGCATTTTTATGATTATTTTTTTTTTCCAAAAGCAATTTTACTCCTGTATTAAGTGAGATAATTTTATTTTTGAAATATTTTTTTGATGAGCCAAAATTTTTTTTTATAAGGTGTTTAGCGTTCTTTGAAAAAAGTAGTTTAAAAGTAAAATTGTCTCATTATAAGCATAGAGATAAAATTGCTCTTAAAGACCTTAATCCAATTCTAAAATTATTAAAAACCATGTGCTTCAGTGGCATAAACTTCCCTGCTTAAAACAAGAGGTATGAATTATATCTCCAAGCGGCCTTATAAGGAGGATTTAAAAATAATTTGGTGTGGGGCAGATGTTGCATGCCGTGTGTCGCGCGTGTGAGTGTTGCGTGTGTTTTTTTTTTTTTAATACAAACGTTGCATTTGTGTTTTAGAAGGGTTTAGTAAAGGGAAAAGAGTTACGTTAAAATTTTGCTCGTAATAAACAATATATTTTAATCAATTAAAGTCTGCATGAGTGGTTAAAAACTTTCATCACTCAAGCAAATGATTAAAATTTAAATCTTAATCATTGTGAATGTAGCAATTGAGTTAAAAAAGTCTCATTTTACTTTTCCTATCTCAAGAGAAATAATCTCCATCATTAGTAGGTCTACTCTATTCCTTATATTACCAAAAATAAATAAATAATATGTTTAATTTATTCTACAAAATCGTTTACTACTCAATAAATATTATACATTTAATAAAGAATATAACATTTTCATGTACTTCTATGTTTTTGATGACACTTCTATTCAATCCTTTAATTTTATGAATAAATCAAAATTATAAATAGTAGAGTTTTTACTAAAATTTAAAAAATGTTAAGATTAATAATTATTTTTTAATCCATCTCTACTTAAGTTTGTATTTTTAAAATTAATTAAAAATATTTTTTTTGCATTTACTTAAAAAAATTATTTCAAGATTAATACAATTTTCCGCTGAATGTCCACGCAAAGAGAATAAATATGAGTCCTTCCGTTCATGGTTGAAATGACTATTCCCTCCCATGCAAGAATGGAAAACATTTTCACCAAATTGGACCCTTAATAAATTATTTAAATTTTTTTAATTAATATCATTTTTATATTTATTTTTATTTGATGAGGTATTTTACTTAACAATAAAAATATAAATAATTTATTTATTAAGGGTTTTTTGAAAAAAAATTAATTACACTTTAAAATATTAAAAATATTTACATTTTTTAAAGGAAGAGTATCTGCAACCTAAGTTGATAACTTTGTATTTTTATTACATACTCTCTCCAAATCACAATATGAGATTTCTTCTGAAAATCTTATTTGGTCTAAAATATAAGGCATTTGGTAATTTTTATAATTATTTTTTCAATTATATCCATACTCCTTTTATTACTCTTTTTGAAAGAAATAATGCATTGAAATTTTAAATATCATTATGAAAATGCTTATATAAAGTATTTAATGAGGGTAAAATTAAAAGATATAATTTTTTAAAAAAGAAATTAAAGTTTCAATTAATATTTTTAAGAACTATGAATTAATAATCAATGTTTTATATTTTAATCCGGAGGAAGTAAGTTGATAACTTCTGACTGAATACAAGTGATAGGATCAATTTTATCATCATCACATCGCTGAAAAATTTATGTTAGCACCTGGAATTTTATTTTGCAAATCAGTAATTTATCCGTTGAAAATACACCTTATAAGTGGGATAAATATGACAGAAAAATATTTTGTACACTGGACAAGATATAAGAGTTTTAAATTTCATGTTGAGATGTAAATAGGATTAATATACAATTTAAATCTTGAACTATAAGTTTAGGGGTGATTTAAATTTAAACTTGTATTTAGTATATCTTGAACCCCAAACAATCAAGTTTGGCATAATTTCACCCTCGTACTGTTAAATTAAAATAAATGTCTGTTACTTTTAAAAATACAGTTTGATATGCAATTTTTGTTCAAAAGAGAGTAGGAGAAAGGGGGAGAATGGAATTTGAAAAAAATTGTAACAAATGTTTGTTTCAATTTAACAGAAATTGCAAAGTTACTCTAAATTTAATTGATTAATATTCAAAATATATCAAATAAAATTTTAGGGTTTAAATAACCCCCGAATCTATAATTTATGGTCCAAATTATTTGTTAACCCAATATAAGAATATTCATTTTCAAGAAATTTTAAAATACTTTTTCTTTAACATGCTAATAATAATAATAAATTATTATTTTTGAATTGAACCTCTTGTAAAATTAATTAATCAAGATCATCCCCCACTGTCCAGATGACATTTTTTGGATAATATAGAATATTAATTTTTCATTCAAAATTTAATAAAATATAATTATGTATAGTAAAATTTTAATAATGTGATTAGTCTAAGATCAATATAACAATATGAATATAATTAAATCGTATAAATCCACATAAAATTTAATTAAATAAATGAAAATATTTAGTTACCATGTTTATATACTTGCAATACTTATTTCAATAAAATTTAGACATGTTTATTTTTTTAATTTATAATTTATTACTTGACTGTTTTTTTTTTTTTGGGGGGATGGATTCCTCGACTAGCTTCTATTATCAATAGTTTTCTTAAAAAAAAAAAAGCTTTAAATCCACTTGTATATTATCAATAGTTTTCTTAAAAATAAAAAAGCTTTAAATCCACTTATACCCCATATCAAACTCCACTTGTAAGGTGATGACAATGTAAAATATATATATATATATATATATAACCCATAAGTGTGAGTAGAAAATATTGAAATGTCACTGAATATAGAGAATATATTTTTATAGTGTTAAATTGTAATGGATATTTTTTTAGCAAACTAATCCAAATTTAAGTAGTTTTACTATGCTATATAACTACTAGTAAAAAACTATACCAGATAAATGTGTAGGCTAATTTAGAAGAATTAGAAATAAATGAATTAAATCAGTGTAATCAGTACATTTATTAAAATAAAAGAGGATGATCTAAAAATATAGTCAAAATCAATCTTTTTTCTAATTCAAGATACACTATTTACACATTATACTTAAAGGCATGAACCAAGAGAAAAAAATAGAAGCTAACTAAATTACTGCTGAAACTATCTTATGATTGGATCTTCTTCTGGGGTAACCTTCCTCTAACCTCCATGATAGCTTGAGATCTTACTTTTGATGCTTCTTTAATTGTCTCTAGATATTTCTGTTCAATCACTTCTAACTCTATTTTCAACTCATCTTCTACGTTAGATAAAGAAGAAACATTACTAGAATGGGCTGGGAAGCTTAACATATCATGACTTCCTAATTCTGATATCTTACTCCTATGATAATTTGGCCATGCTTCCATTACAGATACAAAAGAGCATTCAGTCTCTCCTGGCACTCTTGGCAAGTTGAAATCATTAAATGCTGAGTCCACAGACAAGAACGAAACTAAAGATAACTTCTTATCATTAGTCTCAGAACACAAATCATCTATTTTGATTGTATTTCCGTGATCAATGTTGCCATAGGATGAAATTTCATTCAAGTTGGAGTGATAATGTTTTTCTGATGCAAGAGAGCTGCGATTCGAGCATGAGATACCTTTCTCTTCAGTAATATTTTGTATAGAATCTTCTGAGTGCTGCTTCTGTTTTGCTAGCTCCAGATCTTTTTGTCCAATAATAGTTTTTCTACAACTTCGTGAAACCAAATGAGCAATATCTACACAAGGTTTCCACTTTGGAACCAAATTAATCAATAACAAATCTATCAACTCAGCTATGAATTTTATATTTTGATCTGGAAGTTCGAGTTGCTCAACCATTTCACTTGAAACTGAAATAGCAGTATCACTATCTAGGTAAAATAAGAAATGGATATTTCTTACTCGCCCTGCATTGAAACACCACAATATACATCATTTTACTAATAAATTATAGCATAGTTATTAAAATTAGAAATAAACTTTCGTAAGTACTTTTTTAAAACTGCTCAACCTTGAGTCAAAGGAATTACCACATTTATATTACTGAATAAAATTAACACAAATAATTGACTTCAAATTAACACAAATATTTCCTTGAATACCTATGCTGAAAAAGATATAAAATAAACTTCTTTGACATTTTATAGACAAGTCCAAACATTTCGGGAATGAAAATAAAGGCAAGTTATTTTTGACACACAGTTGTTGCTGTTATGTGATGCACATCATTAGAGATTGGATAGTAATTTCTTCCCACCTTTCTTTAAGGCTTGAAGTGATGTCACATATAAATTTAATTTTCATATTAGAAAAAAAAATAAAAATAAACCAAACAACACTCATACTAACCTCCTTGATCAGCTATCCGAAGAACTATCGACACAGAATTCTCATCATTTTCTTCACCTTTTAGATTGAAAATATCACCTCTCTTCAACTTTTGTACCTCAACACATTGACAATGTGAAGCGTTACCAGAACCATCGTATGTAGTGATCATAGGTAATTCACAAGTATCATCAAGATCCAAGGAATTTGATCTGTTATGTTGAGTAGCAGGACCTTCTGACACGAGGATACGATCTCCAAAGGCTCCACATTTAGGGATGACAATATCTGGTAAGGATAGACGACGATTTCTTGCCAAACTATTCATTTGAAGAAAAGGATCTATCAAAAGCTCCTTTGCTGACATTCTTTGAGATGCTGGGACTAGACATTTCTCAATAAATAATTTCATTTCTGGATCTTTGACTTTAGAAAGGGAAGCGGGTTTTATACCCTAGGAAATCAAGTATTGTATGACAAAAGTACTTAGCAATTGATTTTTTTTTTTTTAAAAAAAAGGTGACTATTGATTTTCAAGTTCATGATACTCACAGATGAAACCTTCTTGTATATCTGAGCTGAGTTTTTGCATTCACTATACGGATACTCAGAAGTCACCAACTCAAGCATGCACATTCCAAATGAATATATGTCGGCCAATTCATTGTAATTTTCATCATACAGCTCGGGTGCCATAAATTCAGGGGTTCCTACAAGACTCCCATGTATGTAAAATAAGTTTACATTCGAACAGCCGTGAGACAAATAAACATGGGAAAAGTTGTCAATGAGTTCTTACAACAGTGTGATAAGAAAAATAAGTAACTGTGTTGTTTTCTTAAGAAAAAAAAAATTATTTTCTGTTTTAAGTTTTAACTAAACATAAAAAAAAAAAAAGAAGGAAAAAATGCTGAGAAACAGAAGAACATACCAATCACACTCTCAGCATTAGTCCGTTCCAAGAAAGTTGCCAGCCCCAGATCTCCAATTTTAACTTCACCTTGGTTTCCATTGATAAATATATTATCACACTTCAGATCCCTGTGTATAATAGGTGGGTTGTGACCATGGAGGTAGTTTAAACCCATTAATATCTGTCTTGCCCATCCTTTAAGAGCCTTCATGTCAACCTTCTTGTGCTTCCTACGATACCTAAATCATTCATCATGTCCACTAAAAAAACAGATGATTTCACTATAAAGAGCCAAAAGAGAGTAAACAGATCCACAAATGAAAGCAAACATACTGTCTGAGGCTACCCGAAGAGAACAACTCCGTGATGATGTTAACAGTCTTGTTCTTATTATCAATCCAGGAATTGTAGAATTTTACTATGTTATTGTTCTTCAATGATTTTAAGAGATGCACTTCTGAGTAGAGCCTTTCCAAGTCACCTGGTGACTGTAGCACCTCATCAATCCGAACCTGGTTCCAGGCCACTTCAAGTCCACTGACTTCATCAAATGCCTTATAACTGATGAATCACAAATTACTGAAATCAGTGAATGGATAAGTAATTAGTGACAATAAAGCAAAACAATGGATATGCACCATGTCTTGAAAGCACCTTTGCCGATCACATCTTTATACTGTCACAGATGCGAAAAGCAGCTTCAGTCTCGGGGAAGTATAACAAGTCTGGATACTTTGTAAATTTTTTCACAGAATTCAAAGAAAACAGAGAAGGAACAAAAACAGGTAAAGCACTCCAAACACATCTCTATTACCCTGTCATTCTCTTGGAATTCTACCGGAGTTTATCAGAAGGCTACAAGAAGGGTGGCAGGGTAAAGAAGTATAGCGGAAGGCAAAAGCAAGAGCTAGCACAAAAGATTAAACAAATATATTACCCTAATGTATCGACAAGTTGGATCAATTTCAAGAATATCAGGATCAGGAGGCTCTGCATGCCCAGTACACTCATCTGAGCTTCCTGCCCTCGCCACACTCATCTTTGCCTTGCTAGACTTAATCCTACACATGTGCACAACTATAACAAACAAATTGTTCAATATATCATCAAATTTAAAACAAAAAATGCGAGACATTCAAAGGGACTGGAGAAAATAATTGCAGATTACGGCCTGCTGTGACAACAGGTTGGATTGAATGAGAACAATTCACATCGACAGTGTATTAGAATTGCATCGGCTGAACTCGAAAATTGTATTCACCGAAAAAAATGGGGAAAGAAAAGCCGAGGGTAATTGTCAATGAATTGATTAACTTGAAAGTAAAGGAAAGTTTGTCAAGAGGATAAACAGAAAAGGACATGAGAGAAAGAATGGATAGAGAGGAGATCGAACCCTAATCGGAATTGGGATCAATCACGTACCACCACCACCTCCTCTTGGAACAAGGAAGGAACGCCTCTTTACCTATGACTAAAATCCGGCGGAAACTCGACACCGTCAAGCTGGTGACTATTTATACTTATCCCCGTCCCCCGATAAATATCCTTTTTTAATTTGTCTAAAAAACATTATTTTAGCATGCCTCCCTTAAGTCTCGACTCTCAACTCTCAATGCCCCACGCAGCTATTTATTACGCCCCCAAAGGATAAATAATTGATTATTTAACAGATTTTTTTAATTTTTAATAAATTTAATGAAGATAAAATGACATATAAGTCCCTTGAACAGATTTATTAACAAATACTTTTTGAAAAATTCAATAACGACAGCCATGTCCCTTATGACTCTTATGACTTAGATATGATTTGAAATTGACATGCAAAAATACTAATATTTTATTAAAAATATATTATATCAATTAAATAATTTATAATTATTTTATCAGTAATTTATAATTATATTTTTAATTTTTTATAATTATAAATTTATATATTTAAATTGATCATATTTTATAAGTTTAACATTAATTGTATAAAACTATTTTATCAATAATTTATAACTATCATCTCAACATTTTACAACAATAATTTTATATATTTAATAGCTAAACAGATTACATTTTACTAACAAAATTTAATATTAATTGTTTACTCTCCTCTCAATGTCCATTCAAACACGTGACATGCAAGAGGACATAAACCTTAACACTAACATGATACTTAAATGTTGATTAATATCAATTATTTACTATTATTTTATCAATAATTTATAATCATTGCCTCAATATTTAACAACTTTAACTTTAGTATTTTTACGGACAATATTATCTTTATATTTTAATTTTAAATTACACTTAAGTTTTAAAAAATTTTAATTGTAATTTTTAAATTTTATAGAATGTGTTTATAGACAAGTCTATTTCATGAGGCCTATATGCAATTTTTTTAATACATAGGGAACATCACATTCAAAAATCACTCAAAAAAATTATTTACAAATAAAGATCAATGTAAAATAAATTATTGTTTAAATAGAAACATGACTTTTTTTAATGAAATTAATTATTAGTTCTTGTTTGTAAATAATTTGTTAAAGTAACTTTTAGATATGAGTTTCCTTAATAAATGTCAAATTTATAGCATCTCAAAAATTAACCTGAAATTAATTAAATCAATCAAGGATTAATGAGTAATTTTAAATGAATATTTAAAAATAAATAATTTTAATTAAAAGATTATTATTAAATTTAATTTAAAAAAATAAATTTTAAGTTATAATTTTTTTAAATAATAAAAATAGTAATAATAATATTAAAAAAAGAAAAGGAATATGAATTAAAAAAATGAAGGGTGGGGGGCGGATGACAATTTGCCTTGTGTGCGCGTTAGTGTGTGTAATGTATAAAAACAAAAAACAAAAACAAAAACAAAACAAAACAAAACAAAACAAAAGTTAAGGAGCAAAATCTGTGGGACCCACATAGTTTTTTCAAAAAAAACTAAAAGAAGCAACACACGCATCATTCATTTCCCTTCCTATCTTCATTTCCTCTTCCTCGGTGCGAACAGGTGGCAAGAGCGACGCCGTGACCAGAGCTGAAATAGGAGATAGGAAATCATAATAGAATACTTCATATAATATTTTTAATATTTTAAAATTAAATAAATATTTTAAATATTTTTTAAAGTTTAAAAAATTATGATTTAAAAGAGAGATAAATTTTTAATAAATAAATCTGGTTATTGAGATTATTGGTAGTATAATAAATATTTTGGAGTATTATTTTATTGATAGAATTGAAATTTAAGGCCTTTGAGTTTATCCCTAGATTCCTATAAATAGATTTTTAGTTAAATCTAAAAATATAGATTGATTTATTGATATTTAAATGATTATTTGGAATGAAAAATAAATTATTATAGTTATAGAATAATGATTCGAGGCTTGAGATTAAGTTTTCAATTTTTATGTATTTTTAGGTGCAAATTTTTGGAATAAAAAGGAAAATTTTAATATTAGAAAATTATTTGAATGATGATTTTAGTTAAATTTCAATGAAATTATTGTGAATGAAACTACTGAATTAAGTAAATAGGTTTAAATATATAAAATTAAATTTTAGAACTCAAGAGGCTAAGATTGAAATCCAAAAAAATAAAATAAAATAAAATAAATGCCTAAATGTTGAAATATGAGTGAAAATTGTGTTAATAATATTATTGACACATTATGATATAATTTAAATGTAAATTAATTGTTATTAAGCACCAATCAAGCTTTGAAAGTGTTGTAATTTGAAGAGTAACCTTTGACCTCTCAAAAGTTGAGGTAATTGGAGGAAATTTATTTTATATATTTGTGTGTTAATTAATTATTTGTGTTTGTGAAACAAATGAATATGTATATATATATATATATATGTATATCCAGATCTTGAAATCATTGTTTGTAATGCATATGTGGCTTTATTGAGATCATATAATTTATGACCAAGTTAATTGTGACATGATTTGGGTAATGAGATTGAGGGTTGATGATGATGTACATACTCTTAATTATAAATCATGGATTGTACATGATGATGAATTGTGTATGAGCATGTTGAGTCTTTATAGGATACTAATGTGAATTATGTGGTGGCATGAAAATTGATGCATAATACATGATTGAGATATGATGATTTTTGATACTCGTTGAGCATTAAAAATGAGGAACATGTGGGTAATTGTGAATTACACATATGAGTTATTGAAATACATTTTCTCATGAGCATGATCATATGGCAAGAGTTTGCCTTAGTAAAGGAGCTAGTGGTTGTGAAAAATTCATATGATACTTGAATATTAACTAATAACTCTGAGGGTTATAGTCGTTACTTATCTTGTAAGGTACTATAATATTGTTCCTATTAAGAGACTTAACCCTACTAGCCTACGTGAAGTTTTGGGTAAAGTTAGTCTTAAGCATGACACCTCATAGTGTGTGATTTAGAAAAAATGTGTTCATAATTGAACAAGGCAGTCTTGGCCCGGTAGCCCCTCACAATATGATTAAGGCTTTGGGTTGTCTCACCACATGGACAATCCCTTTCGGTTATTGGCCCATGGATTTCATGTCAAAGGAAATAAAAGGGAATATAAGGAAGAGATTGATTATGCATATTATTATTATCATGCAATTTGAGTGATTGATAGCTATATTTGAGAATATAATTGTAATTGTGAAAATGAGAACATATGGTAAATATGTGAATAATATATATATATATATATATATATGGCCATTTGTGCCAATTTTGTATGAATATTCAGTACTTGTGAGCAATCGTGCTAATTTTATACTTGACTTTATTTTTGAGATTATTTACATGAGTTAGATGTTAATGTGATTAGCATGATCTTGATCTGATTATTTACATGATTATCTCAATGAATTTATTAGCCACTTACATTTTTTATTAACTATCATGCATTTGTATAACCTGGATATACATTAGTTACTGAGTGGTTGTACTCACCCCTCTCTTTTAAAATATTATAGAAGCTAGCCCATTTGAAATGAACAGAGGAAAAGAGCATTAGGCCAAGTGATAATAATCACTTTTGTGGGACTTTCTCTTTTTAGTTTGACATGTGTATTTAATTTATGATATTGTCAACTAAGACAATATATTTTTGATCTACTTGTATTATGAGTTTTGTGTTGGGTGAAAATATATTTTGGGCTCTTAGGTATGTGATTTGGAGCTTATGTTTATATTAGTGGGCCAAAAATATTTGTATAAATGGAAATAGTCATTGCATGCATGATTTGAGAACTGAAATATTGTTATGGTTTCTCTTTGTGTTTTGATGTCCAAGGGTGAGTGGTTGATATTAATTATATGTAAATGAAAAAAAATTCATGTATGTAATGAGCCATTTGATGAATAGATGATATATAGAGTATGATGACTAGTTGATAATCATTGTGATAAATGTAATTGAGACCTTGACCCTTTACTATTAGTCATGGAAGGATTTAAGTGGTCAAGTGTCACATTAGTAAATATACATATATTATGTGGAATAGGGCACAGAGAAAATAAGGGGGTTTTTCTCTCATCTTGAAATGTATTTCTTAATCATACTTTTGTGTATGTTTAATTAAATTATATGAGTTCTTGAAATATTTTAAAGATGGGATCCCTTTATTTTGAATTGTTTGTAAAAATACATGTTAAGAATTTGTTTAGGTTAATTTCTCATAAAATAATCTTTTTAAATTAATTCTTGATTAATCATAATTAGTGTGATAATGTAAGTTCTAATTTAAAACACTCATTATAAAATTCACTCTATAACCTTTGAGCTAGACCTTAGAATAGGCTGCGTTGCTTTTATGGACCTAGCCCGTTGGATTTTGAGTTTGAAGGCCATCTTCCTTTAAATTTCAAAAGCTCATTGAACTATGAGGGCTTATGATTTGACCCTAAAACTTATATTTTTTATTTTTGTAAAATTTAAATTAATTTTAAAATATTCAAAAAAATTAAAATACAAATGTCACATCCAAATGACAAAAAATAAACAACCATGTAAATGTTCTAAAACATATTCTAATTAATCTCTAAAGGTTTAATTATCATTCCCAAATATAAACAAAATATTTAAATGTTTGACTAGGCTTCAAATAATTCAATGCTTTGGTGGTTATGGTTTAACTATTTGAAGCTGAGACTCTGGAAGGAATATTTTAAACGAAAAAAACATAAAGTTTTTTAAAAAATGAACTTTTGAACTTACTCGAGCTTGACCTTTAATCCGAAGCTCAAAAAAGCTTTGTTAACCCTTCTTTTTTTCCTCACAACAATTTCTCAAGTCTAAAGTCTAGACTTATATAAAACATGAAAAAAAAAAAAAAGTTGGCCCAAATTTCAAACTCTACTTTTAACATTGTACCCCTTGGGTCGGATCATGGTTGCGCTAAACTAACTATTATTCGAATGCAATTGAACTAAAAAAATCATACAGGGACGACAATTGATCGCCATGTAAGGACATTGATATAAAGTGAGGACTTTTTTTTAAAAAAATAAATGTTTCCGTAGTAAATTTGGAAGTTCATCAAGTAAGATATAGATTCTCACAATCAATATTAATATCATCAATCAATCAAAACATTTACTACTGTATAATGAATGGTTAATGTAGATGAATAATTAGTTGAATAGATTTTTTTTTTTTTTGCCTTTTACTAATACTTGCTATACGATTTTATTCTACACCCTCTAAATACTATTAATTTTTATAAAATTATAAAATAAAAAGTTACTCAATATTTAATATTTTTTATATTATCTTCAATCGGGCACCCTTGGCTGAAAATGCTTGCTACTGTATTGTCCTCTACACCTTCCATGCTTGCACTCACATGCACGCTTTACAATTTGCATGTTCTTCTGGCTTATAATAGAGTACATGGGTAACTACTATACAATTATTAAAAAAAAATAATTGAAACCTTTATCATCCAAAAAAAAAGTTAAAGTATATATTTGATCCTCTAATTGTGTATAAGGTTATAAGTTAGTCCTTTAATTTTATAAAATATATTTTTAGTCCTTTAATCCCAATACCATTAGTTTTAAATTGTTATTTGTTGTGCTAATAATTGCTATTTTAAAAAATAAAATTTAATGTTAATATTTAAAAATATTTTATCAATATTTAAATGTTCAATATAAAAAAATTTTGCCATTGAAACTAACAATGTTAAGATTTAACAACTAAAAATACACTTTATGAATATAAGGGACCAAAATAAAGTCTTGAATAAAGTTAAAAAACTAAATGTGTATTTCAGTTTTTAAAAAATTATATATCTTTTTAAGTATACTTTCATTCATTAAACACCTTACATGAGTGTTTTATCAATGACTATTGAAATATTAATGAATCAATTCATTTTTTATCATGATAGCTGTCTCAATATCCACAGAGTAGGCATTCTGAACAAGCCAATCAGGTATCAATTTTACTTGGCCAAAAAAATCAGAAATTAATTTTGTATTGTAACATGCTGAATGCTTCCATTCGTGTTGTGTTGCTCAGATAGTCATCAAATTGTAGTATCGTTATTTCCCGACTTCTTTTCTATTTAAGATTTTCTATGCTGATTCATAAAAAATGAAAAATATAAAATCCATGCAGGTTTGGCTCTGTCAATTCTGATAAACGCATATTTTTCAGAATTCACCACACTGCTGCTTCAATGTTTTTAATTATGTATTTCGCAGACCAGTTGATCGCGATACTGTTCATCACCCTCCATCGCGTCAATGCCCATAACCTGTCATGCAAAACGCATGGGTGATTTTTTTTTTTTTTTTAATGATTTCATATGCTTAAGTTCTTAGAGTGTTTGTTATTTTAGGGGGAAAAAAAGAGTCAAAACCAATTTTTCCTCATTGGGCAACACATGACGCAGAAGGGTTCGAGAGCTTCTGGCTCTAAATATGGACTTCAAAAAATTCATTGATCTATAGGTTCCTGAAATGAAAAGTCACGCAAGAAACCTAACGAAAAGATCATCAAAGGAAAAACACTTCAGAGCTCATATCATGACAAAATATTCTGATACTAGCATGGCAAGACTGTTCTTTTATGTCCTATGAGTAATATGATAGAGTATATCGATATGATCTATATATCCTTGACACACCTCTGTTTAAATTGATTGGTTCTGTTTAAGGATTCTTCATAACTTAATAAGCATTTATTATCTGTTTCTTAGGAACTCTTTTTCTTTTTGTTGCTGTGTTCTGTTTTCAGAATGTAAAGGATGGGATTGGTATCAATGAAGCTAATGCTGGCTACAGTTGACCATGCATAACTCTTCTGCAGCGCATATTCCAAATGCTCTTCTTGTCCGAGCTTTTCCGTCTTGGCTATCAAATATCTGGCTTTTTTATTCCGAACCTATGGTCAGGTTATATTTGCTCAGTTAGTCTGACTAAAATTCTCAAATCAGTGACTAAAATTCTTATTTTGACACGACACAGCCTTTGTTTCGATGACATGTTCACAGCTAATGATAAGAACTTAAATAGAGAATCAACATCCTACAAAACCATTAGGAACTACTTGCTTGCAGTGTAGATACACCATTTCGAACACAAATCAGAATCAAAATCCTACAAAAGTGAGAGAAAACAATCACGTTCGACTCTCGTTCTTTCAACTAACAAGACCGGCGACAGGGTCTGTATTCCATGGCACCAGTGGCAAATACTTCAGCTGGAAAACAAATGAGACTAGAATCTGGCTTACTTCTTGCTGTGTGGTATATGGTAATCAAGAAACAACACATATCACATGATCCCAGCACATGGCTTCACTTCCGGCCACGTGGTATTTGTCTCACCGCTGGTCCTTTGAGACTTTATCTAGAGCGTCAAAAACATATTGAACAGTAACATCCTCCACAATAACTGTCTTATCTCTAGACTTGGAACCAGTGCCTATCGATACTTGCCTTCGTTTTACTCCTAAAACCTGCAATCACACAAAGAATGTTACAATTTAGACTAATTTGTTAACAACAATAATTACGCTGAAATATGAGCACAGATAAAAATGTCCATAAGTTGTATGGAAAACCAAGTAGGGTTACAGAATTGGTGACTCAATACTGAAGTAGAAAAGGTAGCCATGTAAAACTATTTACATTAATAATATGTTTCCTTTTTCTTTTTTGCATACAATAATATGCAAGCCTCAGGCTTGAGAAAGAGAAACTAAAAGTCTAACACAAAACAAAAGACAGAGCTAAACCCAGAAGGATCAGCAGCAACTCCATCTGTCATCTTGCAGAAAGATTCTGCAGTTTGAAGGCAAAGTATGCAGAAGCATTTCAGAAATGGGCTTAATCATCTTATGGATTGGAATTATGAGGAAGTAACTATTGGGCCAAAAGATGGTAATATTGGGTTTAGCGCCTACATTGAAGGTGGTTGCAATATATAGATGGAGGAATGAGACGTGTGAAGGCAGAGCATTATTTTGGTGAAAATCGTCTTCCTCTGTCTGCTTCTCCTCTCTGATTTTTTTCAGTTTCCTTCTGCAATTTTAATTGTATCTGATTCGTAGCCTTGTGACCGAACCCACTATACTTTTACCAATAGATATCAATGAAATCTCGATGATAATATCAACCTAAAGAGAACCAGTATACCATCTACACCTCTAACACAAGCGCGCAGCGCCAGATTATAAAGCATATAATAAAAGACAGCTCATTTTGGTAAAACATGATTCCAGAAGGTAAGTATCTCATGATAAATGATATATAAGTTGTTGATACAACCCATTGGGGTAGCCGAGCTCATTGAATGGGACGGGGCTTCATTGTTGTATAATTCATTGGAAGGCAGATAAAACAAATCTAGACAATCCAAGGAAGAAGCAACGCGCCAAGCAGGCACAGAGGCGCAACTGATTCCGGCATAAAATTAGATAAACCCGTACAAAGTAGGATCTAATCAACTATGTGTGCGAAACTCAAGAGTACCCATATTTACGATATGACTGCACAAAATTTTCATCCTTCCAGCACTAATCCCTGTTTCAACCATCGCAAGAAGATTTCCTAAACTAGGTTTAGAAACAAGAGAAAAAATTATCCCCAAATTTTAACATCTGATACTGGAAACTCAAATGAACATGCAACATTTCACTCTGGCTCTCTCTCAATATTAGGGCTTCGCCATCTCTTCCCAGTAAAATTTCGTTTTCTAAAGATGCAAACTGAGTCAGACTCGGGGACAATAAACTAGAAAACAACAAACAAAATAAGAGCTCACGGAGCTAATGTAATCGAGAAGGGCCGTGTTTGCTTCTCCGTCCCTGGCCGGTGCGTCAATTTGCACTCCTACAGCTTCATCACTGATATCTACAATTTCATAACGATTGGGAATTAAAACCAAAAGCACATGAAATTGCATGCATATCAACAAGAAGAAGAAAAAAAGAAGGACCTGTTACGGAAGCAGTTTTGGAACCTGGCTTGGCGTGGATGGTAATAGCAACGGAAGAAGGAGTCATGGATCGAATACAAGATGGCCAATTGTTAGCTTTTGCTGATTGAGTTGGTTCACTCTTGTCAACCTTCGCCTTGCCCCTCTTTGCCGGCGGCATTTTAATTTTCAGATTAACGATGCCGTGGCGGAGGACTCCCAGTGCTGTGCCGAGACCGAAACTACTAACAACGCGCCACCTTGCGTACGCACTACACGAGAATCTCCCTCTAGTCTCATTGTCTTATATATATATATATAAAAGAATTTTGCCAGTATTATTAAAAAAAAAAAAGTATGACGTCAAGTTGTGTATTTTATTTTATTTTTTTTGTTTTAGATATTGTAATTATATTTTGTTTGTTTTCAATTATGTTGTTCAATCCATCTAAAGTGTTATTCCTGCATGTGTGTGTGTATAAAAAGAATAAAGGATAGTGAATTTGCGCGTGGTATTTAAATCTGTTAATTCCTTTGTTAGCATATACTTTCTAAGTTTAAAAATATAAATTAAATTTTATCTCTCAGTAAAGTAATTATTTATTTTTAAATTAATTTTATCTTTTTATATTTATCTATATTAATACCTTAAAATAAATATAAAGTAATTTATTAAATAGGGACACTTTAAAAAAAATAATTATATTTTAAAAGATTAAAAATACATCATATTTTTAAACATCCAACTCTTAAAAAATACTTTATATTTTTAAATTGAGGAAGTGTCCAGTTTCATATTCATCTCCCACATTTGCCAAACAAGTTAAACCAAATAATATAAAATAGAGAACTAGTTTAAAATTAGTGATGGAGCCAAGACCTTAAGTCAACAACAACAACAACAAGCTTTTATCCCACTAGGTGGGGTCGGCTACATAGACTGCAAGACGCCATTGTGCTCTATCATTTATCAAGCTTTTAGAAATATTATTAATTAAGAGATCACGTTCAACAACTTCCAAGAATGTTCTCTTAGGCCTTCCTCTACCTCTCTTAATCGGACTCAAAGTTATATGTTCCACTCTTCTCACTGGTGCCTCCCTTGGTCTTCTTTATACATGCCCAAACCATCTCAACCGATTTTCTATCATTTTTTCCTCAATAGGTGCCAACCTTACTTTTTTGCGTATGTGCTCATTTCGAATTTTATCTTTACGTGTATGTACGCACATCCATCGTAACATTCTCATCTCTGCTACTCCAACTTTATGCTCTTGCTGTCCCGTTAGAGCCCAGCATTCACTACTATATAATATTGTCGGTCTGATAGCAGTGCGATAAAACTTTCCTTTAAGTTTATTAGGCACCTTACGGTCACAAATAACTCCTTTAGCTTTTCTCCAATTAAACCACCCAGCTTGAATTCTATGTGAAATATCTTTATTGATTTCGCCATTATTTTGAATAATGGCTCCCAAATATCTAAACTTTTTCACTTGAGGTATAATTTGATCTCCCAATTTCACTTCCAAATTATTTTCGAATAGTCCTTTACCAAATTTACAATATAAATATTCCGTCTTACTTCTACTCAGACGAAAACCTTTCGACTCCAATGTCCTCCTCCATAACTCAAATTTGCATTAACCTCTTCTCTTGTCTCTGCTATAAGAACTATATCATCCTCGAAGAGCATACATTTCGGGATTTCCTCTTGAATATGTTTCGTCAAAACATTTAAAATCAAGTTGAACAAATAAGGACTCAAAGATGATTCCTGATGTAGTCCAATCTTTATAGGAAAATCTTTTGTTTGACCATTAGGCGTTCTTATACTAGTTTTTACCCCCTCATACATATCTTGTATGACTTTAATATAAGCAATCCGTACTCCCTTTTTTTCCAACGCTTTCCAAAGCACTTCTCTTGGTATGCGGTCATAAGCTTTTTCCAAATCAATAAAAACCATGTATAGATCTTTATCTTTACAACGATACTTTTTCATTAATCCCCTTAGTAGATAAATCGCCTCTATAGTTGATCTACCTGGCATAAAACTAAATTGATTCTCAGAAATACTTGTCTCCAATCTCAACCTGTGCCAAGACCTTAAGTCAATGGGTGCAAAATAATTTAATAAAAAATTAATATTTTTTTAAAATAATAATTATGTTAGGGTTAAAATTATAATAATATAAATAGTTTTATCATCATTTTTTATTTTAAAAAAATTATCTTGAGCAGATTGATATAATCTTTTATTATAAATATGCTCTTTATATGTTATCTAAATCATTAAAATATTATCTATCTAATGAGTTTTTAAGCTTAAATATTTTTTATTTAATTCCAAGGGTGTAAAATATTAAGAGTAAGAGGTGCAAGGTTGTAGATTTTATATGCCCCACTTATAGTCTTTTTTCCCAAAGGATGCACCTCCTTAAACCAGTGCGGCTTTGCCACTATTTAAAACTTTAATGTAATAGATAAAACAGTTAATGCAGTCCATTAATCTCTAACACGCTCACTTAAATAAAATTTTATTTATAATGTGGGGAATATTATAGTCGTTAGAGGCTTCGAGTAGCTGTTTATGATTGTTTCATTTCGCATGTGTATGAGCAAATTAAACAAAAACACTTTTTTCCACAAATGTTTCAGGTTTATCCTCGCGTGAATGAAAGGCGCAAAAAGGCTCTAAGAATGTTAAGCTTGATAGACTCTAGAATTTCCGTGTTTTGAGAAGATAGAAGCACAAACTTTTTTAAAAGACTAAAACACGCGTGGAGGCTATATGGATCACACAAGAAATAGATACAAGATGATGAATGATTGAAACTTGCACGTGTAGGATCCACAACTTGTGAGTAAGGCTGAACAAAAGAATAATAGGATAGGACTTCAGCTCAATTTAAAATTTAATTTTTTTTATAAAAATTATTGAATTAGGTAACTCATAATCTTATCAGTACAATCCAAAGTTGAATAAAATTAAACTTAGTTCATAGAATGAGAATACTAGTCTTAATAGTTCAACACCTTTCTTTTTTTCTTTTTTTCTTTCTCATTTTTCCTCCATGACAGATAACAATTCATTTTAACATAATAAGTTTAATTAAAATAATAAAAATACTTATAATCATATAAAATTTATAAAAAAATATTAAAAGTTAATCATAATAAATTTATAATAATATCTAAAAATAAAAAAAATACTTCAATTACAACTCATAACAACAATTAACAAACTTCAATATGTCTAAACTATATTGTAACTACAAGTTAATAACAAACTTCGACCAACTAATACAAAACCATCTCCCACAGCATTAATTTTACTTGATATGTCTATAAGAAATTAGAGAATAAAGTGAGACACTCATTCAACAATCAGGTCTTAGGCTTCACATTTAACTATTTTAAAAATAATTAAAACAATTATAATTACATTTAAATAATTTTTTAACTTTGAGCCATGCTTAACACTACACACCGAAATCCGCGTGCTCCAAGTGCACCTAACCAAGCTCCTATTTGCCACTCTAAAATTCACGTGTTTCATACCTAGACCTCGTGTGTTTGAGTAGGCCAAAAACAACATATTATCTAAAGCTTTAAAACTTATGTCTTTTCTTACGAAACTCATGTGTTTGAGAATCACAAAATAAAATATATTCTATAAATCTCAAACTCATGAGTTAGTCTCTAAAATTTACAAGTTTGAGTTTCATAAAGGTATTTTATCTAAAATTTGCAAGATGAGGTTGAAACATGCAATGCATAAAGATATTTTCTAAGTTCGAAACTATAAGTATGCATATGTGCACTTAAGTAAAGCCGAAAAAATGAGTTGAACTTATGGGTTGGCCCATTTAACACGCAAAATTTCAAGAGTTGAATTGAACAAATTAGCTTATTTTTTAAAACAGGATGAGCTAACCCAACTTGCAAAACTAGCTAGCTAAAACGGGCTAAGCCGGAAGCTAAACAAGTTAGCTCGCAAGCTAGCATGATTTTTTAAAAATAATCTTTTATTTTTAATCACATTATATATTTTTATAAATCTACAACAATAAAAATATTTTTTAACTATATAATTTATAATTTCAAAATATGTTCTTTATATTTGAAATATAATATGAATCTTTTTTACAATTTGCAAATAAATTTTTTATTATAGGTTGTAAATCGATGATTTATTAATTTTTATATAAATATTTTGAATATATATTATTTATTAATCTCATAAAAACTATTTATTAAAATCATAAATATGAATTTATTGAAAAAAAAAATACGAGTTTATATTCAAATTTTCTTTTCCAGTGAGAAAGATAATACACTAAGGCGAGAAGATAATTAATAGTAAAAATATAACCAAATAAATTTGCTTGGTTGAATTTTATATTTATTTTATTTATTTACACGTTTTTTAATTGCTAATTTTCCTTAATGTGTGAAATAAATAAATAAATATATATATATTATATAAATTTTAAATTGTAAAAAAAATTTGGTACATTTTTGTGGGTTAGCCTGCAGGCTTGCCAACCCGCAAAAAAAATGAGTTATATTAAATTTTTTAGCTTGTTTTATTTAGCAAGTTGGCCAATCCAACTGACAAAAATTGCCAGCCAGCGCATCACCCATTTGCTCGGTGCTATGTCTTAGGCTTATCTCTCAAACATATTTTGCTAATGTATGCAAATGCAAGCTCTTATATTTAAACAAGTTTTTAACAATAAGAACTATGAGAAAATGAAAAAAAAAATCCTATAAGACTAGAACTTTCCTTGTTCTTGCCTATTTATAATCTTGAGTTGGTTTTGTCATGGTTAATGTTATAACCTGCTCAAAACAAAACCTCTTTTCGAATTCTATTATCATCAAAACAAAGTATTCAACAACAAGCATATGTTAAAGGTAAAAAAAAAAAGGGATGGGTTAAGATTGAAAGCAAAAATAGAAGATTGGAAGTGACAAGCTTACCTTAATTGTTGAAAAACAAGAATGATATGTGAGAGGAGTAACAATAATAACAAAGACACTGATGATGAAAATGTGAAAAAAAATAAAGGATTGGAGTAGATAGAATTGCAAGTATTAAGGTTCATAGAGAATTTAAAATTATAAAGAAGTCATAATAAAACATTGATCAAATACAAATCTAAAAAATTTAATATACTAAAATGAAGGATTTAATTCAAATCAAAATTCTCACGTATCCAAATGCACTCTGGAAGAAAGTTTTACCTTTTTACCTTTTATTTTTAATCATGCTTAGTCAATTTCCCAGCATATTTTTATCATGTTAATAAAGGGATAAATAGTGTTGCAGTGAAATTAATTCCATAAGTTGGTTCATAATTTTTAAGTGTATTTTTAAAATTATAAGAATTAATATTGCATATTGATCAAATTAAAAGCAGTAAGAAGATTGAAATATTACTATAGAGATAAAAGTCATGTTTTCTTTACGTAAAATTGTATTATATTTATATTTATATATCAATTTCTACCTTTTTGTGATAATTGTGGGCAGTAGACTATGCTGACAGTAGAAAATATCTCCCAGATATTGAGGACAAATAATAAATCTCTCTTAACTAAATTGCTCCATACCAAAGAGTTGGGATTCGAACTCTTCTTAGTTTTTATCTTACTTCTTAACTAGATTTTGACCCTTACGATGGACGATAATATTTTGTTTTTACTTGTTTATAATTATTGTAAAAATTTATTTGACATATTTTTTTTGAATATTTGTAAGGATTTTTTTATCATTTGAAGGGTAAGCACAAAATAAAAAAATAAAAATTTTAAAATAATTAATTTTTTTGTACTTGTGATATGTTACTTTATGCAGATTTAAATTTAAATAAAAAATTATTCTATGTTAAATTTTTTTAACTCAAATATATTAAAAAGATGAAATACTTTTAAATTTTAGTTATACAAATTTTGTTATTTCATGTGAGTTAATATTTGAAATATTAAATATTATCCATCAAATTATACGCATATTTTTTATAATTTATATAAATTAAGTTTGTAATTTCATTGCAGTAAAACATTCTATTTTATGATTTATCATTTAAATTTATATTTTATAATACAATTAAATATCTTATACATATACTAAATACATGCAATAAATGATAAGCATAGTTCTCACCTTTACTGAAAATATTAAGTCTTATATTATTTTTTATTCTGGGTCTCACACCTATTTTTTATGGGTCCCACATAAGATTTTAATTTACAATAATTATTTTAAAAAAACGGTTATTGTTCATGTAACTATAGATAAACAGTAACCACATGCACTTTACATATATAGATTTTTGAAAATTTTTTTTAATCTGAGAAAGAGATAAAGTTAGATTAATTAATACTTTTTTTTTAAATTCTACCCCTCATCTATTATTATTATTTGAATTCCTAAACAACAATTTATTACAATCATCAACTATAAAAAGGGGTAAAATTATTTTTTTTACAATTTTAAGGTTATAACAAACATTCTTAATGATAGTGAAATTTATTAACTAAATTTTATATTAAGTACTGGATTGGTATTAGTTTCTTTTTTTTTTATATCAACTCTTACTTCTACTCCTATATGCATAGTTATAAATAGGGCTGCACACCAGCAGAGTCTCTGCCAAATACTTGGCTCAAAATATAAACGGGCTATACTTTATATCCTCCTATATAACTTTACTCATAAGATGTCCAAGCATTTTGGATTGAGAAGAATGTTCTAAGCTATCTTGTCCAAGCGATGGTTAAAAAAGAAAAAAAATCTATTGGTAAAATTAATTATTAATTAATATAAAAAGAGGATTAGGGAAAAAAAAAAACACAATGAGACTCAAATGTAACAAAAAGAGGAGCATCTAGGAAAAAAAATTGATTTTCTCAAAATTCACAAAAAGAAGAGCATCTAAAAAATACAAAAGACAATTATAAATTAATTAGTCTGCAATAAAGCTAAAAAGAAAGAAAGAAACTTGCTTGTAAAATAAAAGAAAGAAAGAAAAAAATCATGAAGATTTAAATGTAATAAAAATGTCATTATGGACTTTAGTAAGGGTAGCTTATATATGTAATTTTTTAATAAATCACAATTTCAATGAAAGGAATCAAGGATTATTTGGATTTTTTTTAGAAACCCTCCCCATCTTATTGACTAAATGCACATTTCAATATTAATATTTGATATATATACAGTAAATAATAATAAAATTATAAATACATATATAAATACTGTTCGGCAAGGCAAATTGGGCAGGGCAGCACTAGAATACTAGCCTGGCCCGACATTCCTAATTCCTTTCTGGCTGGGCTGGGCTGGGCGAGGCGAACATTGACTTTCTCACAACAGAACGCCACGTAGCTGATCTGACATGATCTGGTCTTTAAGAAAATAAAATAAAATATAACAATAATAAATGTAACATGGCATTCGGTCCCGTTAGGCCTTTAACAAATTCCGAAAAATTGGATAGCCAAATGCGTGTCATAAAACGTTATCGTTTACCGATCCTTTTGTCATTTTAAATTAAATTAAAAAAAAAAAAAATACTCCGACTCGGTGCTTGATTAGTATTTGGGGCTAGTTTCTTGGAAGTGGAAGTTGGCAGCACACGAGCGGAGAGCGAAGAGTTTCATTGACGAGGAGCCAGAAGATTCGATAAAGCCAAGCGATGGGGGCATCCAATTCGACGGTACAAAACGTTTCGACGGAACAACGGGATGTGGAAAACGAAGCCGCTTCCACGGGTGCTCTTCCTATGCTTCGGAGAGCTTTCTCCAAGGTTGCTAATCCCGAAACAAATGCCGTTCCCCGTGAAAATTTACAGGTACTGAAAAACATTACTAAACTCTCGATTTTATGTATTATTATTCATTTTGGAAGTACGGATTTACCCAATTCTGATGAAAGAAAGTCACTGTAACTGATCATTAAAATGTTAAGTCTTGGTTTCTTAGAAGACAGTTAAATCAAGCTGGCATTCCCAACAGATGAAGGAAAACAAAAACTTGAGAGCACCTTTGCTTGCGATATCATGGGAAGATCTTAGTGATTGAATACTCCATAAAATGCTGAGGATAATTACTCATTACTCTTCGATTTGCAAGTATGCGTAGAAGACATGAGGTCTGCTTTTTGTTGCATTCACTTATGGTTTTATCGGTGGGGGAATTATACTTTGGCCTAATGCATTTTAAGCTTTTAATCTTAGCCACCTGTAAACTCAATTTCTACGTGGTTTAACATCGTGAGTTACTCGTGATCGAATTGAATTTTAGTTTAATTGGATATCATGTAGAAAGATGAAGAATAATAAATGTTCAAAACTTTCGTGACTGTCCAAAATCCAAGAGAAAAGGCTTTGAGGTCACTTGCTATTTTTCTTTCATAAAGCCCTAATATGTTCACCGCAATTCTTATATTCATTTTGTTTTATCTTCTTCTCTCTGATTTCTAACATGTGAACATATTGATTTCAGCAATGCTTTAGTTTAGCTTACAAAGGTCAAAGTGATGCCAGCAACATTCCCAAGTTGTTCCCGGTACTGTTAGATCACTTGGGCCCATCCATAGTTGATCAATTTTTTACGCCTGCGAAAGGGCAAATAACTTGGGTTGAATTTGTGAGAGGTTATAATAATTGCTGTGCAAGGATGTCTGCGTCTGTGTCACTGAATATGCTTCTCAGAGTATTGCGTTTAACAATAGGAAGAGCCAATATGCCTATCAATTTGGAGATTGAATTTGACGATGCTGATTGGAAGATAAATGGGTTCCTTATTCCCAGTGATGTAATTTTGCTTCTCCTCATGTGTTGGTCTATGTCATGGGACTGTGGAAGTTTGAAACAATCCGAATGCAAAGTAAGTCATAGCCCACCAGATTTGAATCATCTGGTACTATCAGCCATTACATCATGTGCGAAAGTTGACAGTGGCTTGAATGTGTGGGATAGTGATTTCTCAAGCTCGGAAGTTCAAATTCCTGCAGGAAAGTTTGTTACATGGGTTTTGAGCACAGTACCTTGCCTCTCAGATTGTTTAAATCAGTTTTTTCATGCAAGACTGCAAAATCAAGCCACTGCAGGGGTAATTCCTGCATTCAAGTTGAACTATTTGCCATCTTTATTTTTGTGACACCTGGTCAACATAATTTCCATGCATGCCAAGGATTAAACACTTTATGTACATGTTTAGCTACCTAGTAGTCTGTGCTTGTTATAAATCGATTCAAAACTGCCTGCCCTGATTGCTAATTAGTTGAAATTAGATTTAAATTAATGCATGCCACTAATTCATGTCAGCCCTATTTTTCGTGTCTTCTACCTTGCCTTCTTGTTGACCTTCTTGAGTGAGATGCAACTGCTTCCTTACATCCTTTTCAAGAATACAGTAACTCAATTGGTCATATTTGTATTTTTTGTTTCCATTAAAAATAGGTTTTCCTCTGTCAAATTGAGATGTTAAGTTTGGGTCATTATATAAGTTGGTGGTTAAACAGCTACCTTGAAGTTGTTTTATTCTGTCATTGAGTTTATTATTGTAGCATTTGATAATATTCAAATAATTGAAATGTTTTTCTCTAAAATCATAGAAGAATGTCAATCACTGTGGTTAGCTCTTTACATTTTTCTTAGGCTGCTGCTGCTAGGGAAATAGGGAATGATAATTGTCTTGAAGACCTTTCGCCCTTAACATTTACGCTATAGTATATGGTATAGCATCACTTGTGGAGCACTTTCAACTAAGTTTATGTCAAAGCATTAATTGGTTGAAACATTTGCTATGAACTATTGCATGAACTGTAACAATATGCTTTGCCTGCTGTTACACTCATTGAGTTAACCCTCTTTTCCAAACCGTTTTAGATTCAATAATATAGTCTCTGCTTTTGACATGGTTATTATAGGACAAAAAAATCTATTGCCTCTGGCTATAAGGTGTCTTTAGATGGAATAATTTCCTGATCAATGGCAGGATGAATCGGTGCCCTCTAATTCCTCAGTTGGGGATGTTTCATTGACAACAGAATGTGATAATAACATTTTAACCCGCGGAAGGGCATGGGCAATTGGTCTTACACAAAGAAGTACAATAAATGAGGAGATCTCAGGAGTGTGTTTTTCAAGAAGTGAAGATGGAATGGATGAAAGACTACTTTATAGGTTTGTATCTCTGAATCTTAAACATGGCTTGATCCCTCACTTATGCATTAACAATATAGGACGCCTGCTGTAATGAACAAATTCTTGGTCAGTGCTTGGCATTGCTAAACTTGGGTATGAGTACCTCATTTCGTGCTACTGATTCACAACATTGTGCTTCTCCGCTTTGTGTCTGATTTTGTTACCTATAGACTCTTATGCTTTGTTTGGAATGGAAAGAAAATAGGGAGGAGAGAAAATAGTGGAAAAAGACATTTTTCAACTATGTTTTCCCCTAATTTCTCTTTCGAGGAGGGAAAACTTTATGCAGAGGAGAGGAAAATGTCTTTTTCTTTTACTTTTCTCTCCTTTCTATTTTCTTCCCATTCCAAATAGAAGGTTAGTCTTGCACTCTTGTAAGCTTTTTTCTACTGAGACTTGCATTTGGAAAAAAAGATATGCTTTGACATCGAATATATAATATGTTATAGGTCATCTGCTCATGGGAAAGGCCTAAACAGATTTTGGTCTCATGTTGAAGGTTACAAAGGTCCATTGCTAATTTTGGTTGCAGCAAGTTCAGGACAATCCCATGAAGGAAGCTCCATTGTTAGGAAATGGGTTATAGGTGCACTTACAAATCAGGGTTTTGAAAATAAGGATCTGTTCTATGGAAGCTCAGGATGTTTATATGCTATAAGTCCAGTTTTCCATGTATTCCCACCTTCTGGTTGGTAGTAGAGGCTGAAAGTGGCTCTTTTATTTTCCTGTTTATTGGGGAGTGGGATTTCTGGGTTGGGGTTATTTGTTTTTTTCTTTTGACTACTTTTTTGGCCACTATCCAACATTTGTTTGTTATTGACAGGTAAGGAAAAGAATTTTGTTTATAGTCACTTGCACCCTTCTGGTAGAGCATACGAGCCTCATCCAAAACCTGTGGGAATTGCATTTGGAGGAACTATAGGAAATGAGCGAATATTTATCGATGAAGATTTTGCGAGAGTGACTGTTCGTCATCATGCTATTGACAAAACTTACCAGCCTGGTCCTCTCCTTCCAGACCAGGTATAATTCTTTGTCTGAGAGGACTAAAGTGTTGATGTTGAGCTTGTAACTGAACAGTAATTAAATATATTGATCAGAAGTTGCTTATCATGCATGTTGTCTCATATGGTAACATGTCTTGTTAAATATACTTTAATTTTCTAGATCAATGGTTCTTTCTCTTTCGAATCTGGGGGTTTTTGTGTACCAGATTGTTCCGATGTATAGTTGATTCTTTTGAATGAAATCATTTTTTTTTCACTTAAAAAAAAAAAATACCGTAATCCGTATGGTAAAATTTCTAAAAAGAAGGTGATGGTGAAAGATTTTAAGAGTTATTGGAAGTTAGAACAACGTGGACCGAGATTGCTAAAGCACTATGGCTATTGTCCTACTGAGCAACAGCTAACTTTACTTGTCTAGTGACTCTAGCTTCCTGAGCTGTTATTTGTCGACTTATTATATGTTCCATTTTCAGGGTTTTCTGGCTGTCGAAGGCTTGGTTTCAGAAGTTGAAGTTTGGGGACTTGGAGGGCATGCGGCAAAGAAGGTGCAAGATTCCTATAAGAAGAGAGAAGAACTTTTCACTGAGCAAAGACGAAAAGTAACATAGCTGATCCAACTTTTGTTTTTTTCAATTAAGATATGATGAATAAATAGAAAGCAGGAAAATTATGTTATGATGCGCTTTTGCAGGTTGACTTGAAGACATTTGCGAGCTGGGACGATTCACCTGAGAAAATGATGATGGACATGATGTCTGATCCGAACGCTGTTCGAAGGGAAGACCGGTAAGCTGGACCCTATGATTTCTTTTAGCAAGAGCTAAACTGAATGATCACACGTTAACCTATGATAGCTCGTTGTTTGGAAATGTGATCCACAGATTTCTCTACAGTTTTGAGAAATTTTGTTGGCGTGATATATAATACGCACGTATACGTGTATGTATAATGTAATTTTGTTACCATTTTCTTTACAAGCACGAAAGCACGATATGCTAATGAAAACTGTAAAGCCTGGTCGCCTGTGCATTTTCACCAGAGCCATGTGTATTTTTTCAAACAAATAAAACTATGGATATATGTAAGCGTTCTTAAATTTTAAATTTAGAGGCATGTTATGATAACTCACCTGATTCGCATAATTTTTTTACGAACAAAAATGTGGATCATCATATCTCTGGTCAAAGTCAAATCAATCCTCATGAGTTTTCCTGCACTGTGGAGGAGGTTCTCTCATGATAATCTCCCAGCGGTCATATTATGAGGTTCTTTTGCCAACCAATTTGCAGTCATTTACATTTCTACTGACATAGTTATAGATTATCTTTCAATCATGCATGATTAAACCCCTGATCTCTTCAAAGGGTTTTAAAACTCGGTGACTCTTGATATAAAGATTGGATGGGTTATGTGGAGGATGATCATAATTTCCTACAGTGAAGGATGCCACTTTTCAATAATAGTTGCCTTTCTAAGCATTCATTCTAAATAAACGTGCTGGTTTGTTTTCAATAGGGGTATTCACTCAACGAAATCAGGATAGGGGTATTCACTCAACGAAATCAGGATAGTCTTATCTTAGTCCTTTCTTGAAAAATAAATGGGATTGAATTTTTTGTTTTATATCTTGTCTTGAAGGTCATCATGTCTTGTTTGAAATTGGGAAAGGATTGAGGGATTTCAGTAAAGCATATAAAACGTAAAGGAGAGACCTGAATTATAATATTTATCAAATTACATAATGTGTTAAGTCTAAAAATTAAAACAAACAAGTACATAAATTCAATAGTTAATTTTCTAGCAATTAAAAATTTAAAATAAAAGAACACAATCATAACTTAATACATACAATCACAAATAATTTTGCTACAAATACAAACAAAAAAAATTATTAAGTTGAATGATTTAAATATAAACTAAAAAAATAAATAAAAATTTTTTAAATTTAGATGATTCAAATTTCATTAAATAAGTAATAAAAATATCTGTCATTAATTAATAAATTTTATCTCACTAATTTTTTTATAATTAAAATTTTTTATGCGTTCAATCATTGTCATGTCACTTCTCATGTCATCTTATAGGTACACACCACACATCATTTGCCATGTTGTTGTCACGTCAATAATCACTTTAATTCTCTTTAAATGTGAAACGTTATCTTTCAAATTCAAAATCTTTCTCT
>NW_026556848.1:0-30608 GCF_029017545.1 Prosopis cineraria
AAAATTAATAAATGATGGGGATAGAAAAAATGGAAGGAATAAGGAAAAAGAAGTGGAGACTCCAAATCCGTGTGCCTAACCCTTTACATAGAATCCAAGAAATGTGGCATTATTTAAGACTTATAAATAAAATATTTTGTTATAAGTATGTTTAATTTTTTTTTTTAAGGAAGTAATAGCTTTGTTGATCTTCGACATCTTTCTTTTTTTAAGCCAAAATTACATCTTGGTTCACTCTCCCCTTTGGAAGGCATCGAAAGAATTTTGGGGACGAAAAATTAGTGAAGGTAGCGACATTAATACAATATCAAATATATAATACTATTCCATCAGAGAAGCCGGGAAGTACATAATTCACGGCTGAAACAGTTAATTTGCAAATAGTAATAATAATTTTGATCCTTAAAATAGAAAGTAAAGCAAGAATCAATCAAATCTTGCTACCGCAAGAACACCTACAGCAAAGGGCAGCCTTATTTTTTCGTTTTCCCGAGATAGCCCCATCCTTATTTCTTTCTCCCCAAACAAAAATGGTTTAATCATTTGACTCCCACATTCCTTGTAGCCGGATCTCTTCTTTAATTAATTTCCTCCCCCACTCAATCAAGTTCTAGCTTCTTCTTCCTCGTCCCTTGTCTGAACAAACCCTAATGAAACAGGCAAATGCAAAAGCATCCATCAGAAGGCTTTGTCCAAAAGAGAGAGAAGATGGGTTAGAGACTGTCCTGGAAGTGCCCATACCAGAAGAAATGTTCGCGAGCATGGGAAGCAACGTGGCGTTGCGATGGCAGAATATGTTAACGTGGATGAAGGCTCAGACCGCAGACAAATTAGCATCTCCCATATTCGCAAAACGTCTCAACGAGCTTCGCTTTCTACTCTATCTCGTCGGATCCCCTCTCATCCCTCTTCAGGTTCAGTTAGGCCATTCCATTCATCGCCCAGTCAGAGATTGTTCCATTGTAAGAATCAACTTTTCAGTTTTCATTCGCAGTTTCATTCGGTTTTGAAGACTATAGTCTGTTTTCGTGTAGGAAGCATCGACGGCCAAGTACATAGTGCAGCAGTATATAGCAGCAACAGGAGGACAGCCTGCGTTGAATGCTTTGCAGAGCATGTGCGTGACGGGACAGATTAAGATTAACGCCTCAGAATTTCATCAAACCAGCGATAACATAGAAGTGAAGAAAAGCTCAGAAGAGATTGCAGGGTTCGTGTTGTGGCAAAAGGATCCAGACTTGTGGTGCTTAGAGATGATCGCTTCTGGTTGCAAGGTTTGTTGTGGCAGCAATGGCAAGGTCTCTTGGCGTCATTCCTCTAATCAACAAAGCCCAGTTTCCAGAGGCCCTCCTAGACCCCTTCGCCGTTTCCTTCAGGTACATGCTCAGCCTCAATCTCAGTTCTTCAGAGTTAATTAATTCGCAGGCTCTTTAATCGTCTGAATGATGTAATTTCTGCTGTGATAGGGTTTGGATCCAAGAGCTACGGCGAACTTGTTCTTGGGCGCAGCATGCATAGGAGAGAAGATAATAAATGGCGATGATTGCTTTATACTCAAGGTGGAGACGAGTCCTGCGATTCGTGAAGCTCAGAGTGGTCCAAACTATGAGATCATCCATCACACCATATGGGGATATTTCAGCCAGCGATCTGGACTTCTGGTTCAGTTCGAGGACTCGAGACTCATAGGGATGAGGACTAAGGACCTGGACGATATTTTCTGGGAAACAAGCCTAGAGTCGGTGATAGAGGATTATAGAGACGTAGATGGTGTGAACGTCGCGCATGGAGGCAAGACCAGAATTACAGTTCTGAGATATGGCGAGCAATCTGCTAACCATAAGAGAGAGATGGAGGAGAGATGGAAGATCGACGAGGTGGATTTTAACGTATGGGGATTGAGCATGGAAAGTTTTTTGCCTCCACCAGACGTTAGTTCATAATTAGATATCATTGTGGATTCCATTCTGTATATATATATATTTTTTTATGATTTTAAATTCGGTGACTATATACATCTGAACCGCTATAATTCATATTAATAGTTTTGAATTCATCTTTTACTTAAAATTAATGAATGAATGAATTTATTTAAATTATTAATTTAAATTTCAACAGCTTAAATAATATATGCATTCAAGGTATATATTAAGTACAGTCACTAATTTTTTTTTTTACACGGTTTACTTTCCTCAAAGTGTGGCCCTCTTGAATTTTACAGAAATCATCTTCATATTAGTTTCATTTCTATTAATTGTATCATTAATGTTTGCTTAAATATATACATATGTATATATGTATACGCGCACACACACACGTACTCTTTTGATTTTATTTATAAAAATGAAAGAGAATATTTACTTTAATCCTATTTATAAGACATCTCAATAATTATTATGTTCATCTTCACATTTTGCCCCTATTAAATGTAAGGAAGTTTATTAAATGTTAAAGCATTTTATTTTAAAATAGATATATTTAATAAAAATAAAATTAAAAACTTGTTAAATTTTTAAATAGAGTTAATGAAATTTAAATTTTTCTTAATTTTAATAAAAATATTAAAAATAATTTATAAATAAAAACAGAAGAACTGTAAGTAAATTTAATTTTTCTATGCATCCACATTTAACCAGCCTACCAAAAAAGTTGGGAGCGGGGTACTTATGCTGCCTTGACATGATGGTTACTGTGGAGTAGTACGGAGTAAATTTAAAATCGATGAGTTTTGAATTAAGAATTTGGTTTGGGTTTTATCTGAAAGTGAGTGTTCCTGATTTTATATATGTATATAAGTAGGCCTATTTGTGAACATATACATGGACAGGTCAAGGTCAAAAAATATAATTAAGATAGAAGCTTGACAATGGTTGATATTTCTAATTCTAATATTGTATATATTATCCGAAGACATTGATGAAGACAGTAATTGAAGGCTACGTGCGGTCTCTTACTTAAATTATTTTTCATATCATATGAAATATAAAATTATAACTAGGTTAAAAAAATAGTTAAGCTCATTCACGTTATAAATACTCCCTTTGCCCTTAACATTAATAGAATTTTTTTTTTTCGGCCAGCTTAATTAATACTATAATTTTGGGAGACTTGTTCTTATTCAAATTATAAGAAAATAATTTATGTCTAGTAAATTAATTAGTTTTTTTAATTAAGTATAATAGTTGCTATTCTTTCACTAAATTAAGAGTAATAATTAAGTATCATTAAATATAAGATAAAAGTTTAAAAATTAAGGGAGTTTGTAAAAATTGTTCAATTTGTGACACATTTAAAAATAATAATCATTTTTACCAAAAAGTTAATAATGATTTTTATAATTTTGATTAAATAGATTTTATTCTTTATATTCAACACTATCATCAATATCATCAATCAATATATATATATATATATATAAATCTTCATCTTCAATCTGATTAGTAAAACAAAAAAAATTGACTCTCATTAGTTAATAGATTTTAGGCTAATGTTAATATAAAAAAATTAATTTATTAATGATATTTAATTTATTTTTTTATTTTTCATATATTTTTAATTTATTTCACAGGAGCATTTAATAGGATTTAATTTATTTTTTTTATTTTATATATTTTTAATTTACTTTCACAGGAGCATTAATTCAAAAGCAATCCCATTTTTAAAAAAAAAATTGACTCTCATTAATTAATAGATTTTAGGCTAATATTAATATGAAAATTTCTCTTAATTCATTAATGAGATTTAATTTATTTTTATATTTTTCATGTATTTTCAGTCTATTTTCACAAAACGCATTGATTCAAAAGCAATCACATTTTTAAATTTTCCTGATCGTTAGCATTAACTCTATCCAATTATCCTTATCCATTCGCTATATTTTTTATGCCTTTTCAATTTTCTTAATCTATGAAATTTAATTTATTTTTTTAATTTTCATGTATTTTTAGTCTACTTTCACAAGAGCATTGATTTATGAGTAGTCCCATTTTCAAATTTATCCAATCGTTCGCATTAACTCCATTTGACTATCCTTTTGCATTTGATGTACTTTATCATGCCTTTTTAATTTTCTTGATTAATGAGATTTAATTTTTTTTTTGTTATAAAATATAATTAACATGAAGAGTAAAGAAGAACAAGACAATACAAAAAATAAAGAGAAAACAATGGAGGAGAATTCTTATTCACTAGTGTCACTATACTTTGAACATAACCTCTATTTATAGGTTTCCAACCATTTAAGTCCTATTCTAATGTTACAAAAATTTAAAGAGTTATATAATGGTGCATTATGTAACCTTTGAAAATTACAAGCTATTAACAATAAGAAACTCAATTCATGCTATTCATTAGGACACTAAGGATAAAGGAATCCTAAGAGTTATAAGTTATGAATATCCATAACATAATATTTATAATACTCTTCCTTGTATCTACATAACTAATAAATTGTGATCCAAATTCATTAGAATAAAATAATCACATATCAATTGTCCCTTAAAGATATCAAAATAAGTGTTTGACTCTATTCTAATGTCTTTTTGTTAGGGAAGAACTAAATCTTCCTAATAAATTAACAACAAATGCAATATCAGGTCTCGTTGAATTAACAAGATACATCAAAGCACCTATAACACTAAGATATGGCACTTTAGGGTCAAGAAGTTCTTCATCTTTTTCTTGGGGACAAAAAATTTTTTTTTTCTCATCAAGAGATCTTACTACCATCGAAGTAATTAATAAATGTGCTTTACCCATTATAAATTACTTCAATATTTTTTCAATGTAAGTTGAGCGATGAAGAAAAATTTCACATGCTTAGTGCTTGATTTGTAAACTAAGGCAAAATTTTGTTCTTCTAAGATCTTTCATTTAAAATTATTTCTTTAAACAATCAACTACCTTTTGGAACTCTTCAGAAGATCCAATTATATTCAAATCATTTACATAAACAGCAATTATAATGAACTCTAACTCATTTCTCTTTATAAAAGCATATTGAGAAATTGAATTATTTTTACAACCTTCATTCAAAAATATTCATTGAAACAATTATACCATATTCTTTTAGATTATTTCAGTCCATACAAAAATTTATGCAAACAAATTGCATATTTTTCTTGAGAATTTTTACATGCTTTTGAAAATTTGAATCCTTTTAGGATTTTCACATAAAATTTATATCTAAAGAGCCATATAGATAGGCTACAACAATATCAATGAGGCGCATATCAAGTTTTTCGTGTACTATCAGATTAATTAGATATCTTAAAGTAATTACATCCATCACAGGAGAATATATCTCTTTATAATCAATACCAAGTTTTGTGAAAATCTTTCTACTGCTAGTCATGCTTTATATTTAATGACTTTATTTTTCTTATTTCTTTTTTTGTACAAATACGCATCTATATCTAGCTGGCTCTACACCATTAGGTATTCAAACTACAGGTCCAAAAACTTCACATTTTGAAAGTGAATTTAACTTTGCTTAAATTGCATTTTTTCATTTTGACTAATCATTTCTATATCTACATTCTTCAACCGATTTCGGATCTAGATCCTCATTTTGATTCATTGTTTCCACAGCAACATTATATGAAAAAATGTCATCGTTAACTATATTTTTTTTGTTCTATCTTTTTTCCAGAGTAACATAACTTATCGAGATCTCTTTATTATCTTTAGGTACTTGAACCTTTTATGAGGTCTTCTGATTAGTTATGTTTTTGTACTCTTCTAGAGTACCAGCCCCTTCAACTATGCCATTTTTATTTTTTATTCCTTTCTTCTTTCTAAAATTTTTATCTTTAAAACCAATTGATCTACCACGCTTCAAATGTGGTTGAGATTCATTTATACTATCTAATTGTCCTACTAGGACATCTATTCTAATAGAAACATTTTTAACTAAAATATGAGACTTAGTAATTCTTTTAAAGTCAGTAAATGCATTTGACAATTCATCTGTAGTATTTTACAAATGAATTATTTTTTAACTTCAAGTTCACATTACTTCAAAATAAATTATTTTTATTTAGATGAAAAAATGATAATACATTTCATATAATTTCTTTATCCAACTGCTTATTTTCTTCTCCTAATGTTAGAAAAATGGTTTCATTAAAACGTGTTGTGAATAAATCTCTAGTTAAGGTTCTAGATATTTGATTATAGAGGGAGATTCAAAACCAATATATATTCACAACTTTCTTTTAGGTCCCATCTTTGTGCGTTGTGGTGAAGTAATAGAAACAAACACCACACATCTAAAAATTCTAAGATGAAAAAAAATTTGGCTCCTAACCAAAAGCCAATTGTAACAAGAAATATTTGTAATAACTTATTGGCTTGATGCGCACAAGTGCTGCTACATGTAAAATTACATGTCCCCATGCAAAAATAGGAAGCTCTATCATTAAGAGCATTAGTCTAGCTATCAATTAGAGACGTTTAATAAATGATTCTGCTAGACCATTTGAGTGCGGATATGAGCAATAGATTTTTCAATTGTTATTCCAATTGATATGCAATAATCATCAAAAATTTGTGATGAAAATTCACTCCATTATCACGACGAATTTTCTTAATTGCATAATCTAGAAACTATGCTCTTAATGGAATTATTTTAGCAAGTAATCTAGCAAATGATAAATTACGTGTTGATAACAAACACACATATGACTATCTTGTAAATGCATCTATTAAAACCATAAAATATTTGAATGGTCCACATGATAGATGGATAGATTCACATACATCCCCTTGGATACGATCAAGAAAAGTATGGGATTCAATTCCCACTCTTGCAATTGAAGGTCTTTTAATTAATTTTCTTCAAGAACAACAAGCATATGAAAAATTCTTAAATTGAAAAATCTTCTAGTTCTTCAATGGATGTTCATGTGAATTTTTAATAATTCTTAACATCATATTTGACTTAGGATGGCCTAACCGATCATGCCAAATGATGAAGGTATCTTAATCAGTAAACTTCTTGTTAATTATTGCATTTATTTCAATTGTACTAATAGTTGTATAGTACAAACCAAAATATAACGTGGATAATTTTTCTAGGACACATTTCTTTCTAGATTTAAAATATATAACATGTAGATATTCAACATCTTTCTCATTTGTAGTATCAATATAATACCAATTTGGCAGATATCTTGAAAACTTAATAAATTTCTTTAAAACCTAGATGAATATAATGCATCATCTATAATGATATTTGTTCTTTTGGATAATATTATAATTTCTCTTTCATAGCCATCAATTAATTTGGTATTACCTGATATGATATTGATGCTTCTAGCTCTTATTATTAAATAAGTAAAATATTTTTTATCTTTAACTATGGTGAGTGTTGTAGCACTGTCCACAAGACAGATATCTTTACTTGTGTGTCCAATGAAAGAAAAAGAAATATCTATATTCTTCAATAAAAGAAAGAGAATATATTAAAATGAACACTTCATAAAATGAAATTTATTCAAAGCAATAATGCTTTTATTACAAGAAAGCTAAATGAAACATAATCCAAATTACAAGAAAACAAGAAACATAAATGAAATATAATCCAAATTATTTTAAATATTTTTCAACCAAACTTGTATAATCCTAATTTTTAAATAAATCAACCACCTCCAAGTGTGCCATAGCATCAAGGCTATTACTATCATCCAACTCATTGATATATCATCTTTTTTATCATAAAATTTGCCTCAACATCATCATTTTAAAAAGTGAAATTTGATTTCACATTAGTTAAATTTCTTTTGATGGAGGCTTGATGAAGCCTAGCTAGATGCTCAGGGGTACGATAGGTACATGACTAATACCCTTTCATACCACACCGATAGCACTTATTTTTAATAACTTTTGAAGGACCGCTCTTATCTCTTTTTTGCCCTTCATTATTTTTCTTCTTTTAGGGGGTATTAGGATTATAATTCATACCACCACCACTATGATAACGATAATTAGCAAGTACCCTGCCATGACCATGTCCATGGCCACGACCACAACCATAGTAATTACCACATATAGTCACATTTGCTTTAGGGAATGGAGCTAATCTAATAGGGAAGATTTCATGATTTTTATCAGCAACTCATTATTTTGTTCAATCATAAGAAGACATAAAATTAACTTAGAATATTTTTTAAAATCCTTTTCATTATATTATTGCTATAGGAGCACATTTGAAGCATGAAGAGTTGAAAATATTTTTTTTAATAAGTCCTCATCATTTATTTTCTCACCACATAATTTCAATTGAGAATTTATTTTAAAAAATGTTAAATTATATTCACTTACAGTTTTAGAATCTTGCAACATTAAACGCATCCATTTATATCGAATTTTAGGTAAAATTACTATTTTCTAGTGGTCATACATTTCTTTTAGATTATTACACAATTCTAGTGGATCTTTTACCATTAGATACTTAGCTTTTACCCCTTTATGAAGAATATGATGAAGAAATATCATTGCCTTAGCCTTATCTTGACTATTTGTTTCATTTTCAAGTAAAATTGAATTTCCTAGACCTTTGTCGTCTAGGTAAATTTCAATATTTAACATTCATGAAAGATAATTCTTTCCTATAATATCAAGAGCCATAAATTCAAGTTTGGTAAGATTTTCTATGATTCAAACTAAAATAATAATAACAATTAAAATTATGAAAAAATTAATGAATAAAGCATAATAAATAAATATTATAGTTAAAAAAAAAACACACACACACACACACTATAAAACGATAAATAACCATAAATAGAATAGGGTTAATGAGAAAATAAAATATTGAACTCTTACTTGAAAATTATTTTGAATCTTGAACTCTTAAAATATACAACATAAATTTTAAATTTTTAAATTCATAGCAAAATAAATCCTAACTGTTAACTTTTTTAATATCGTTATTGTTCACACGGGTACTATAACAGTCAGGATTAAATTCATAAGAAAATAAACCCTGAACAGTACCTGTGTGGACAATAACGATATTAAAAAATTAATGATTAGGGTTTATTTTATTATAAATTTAAAAATTTTGAATTTATTTTGTATATTTTAAGAGTTTTGAGTTTAGAATGATTTTTAAGTAATAGTTTAAAGTTCTATTTGTTCATTAACCCAATAGATTGTAGAATATAATTCATAATAAAGCACAATATAAAGAAACATAAATATGAACAATCAATCTTACTAAACAAATAAAACATAATAAAGATAAAAAAGGGAAATAAAGCAAACAATTCACATGATATTAACGAATAAAACAAAATATATTAACAACATAAATTGTTTAATACAAACATATATAAACAAACACGACATGTATAATGTGTATGTAGAGTATTAATTTAATAGAGGACTAAAATAATAATAAAAATAATAAAGAAATAAAGAAATAATAAAGCAATGAACAACAACAACAATATAATATCAAATACATAAATATGAAGAAAGAAAAGCACATATATCAATCTTTATACAAATATATAACAACAAATAATAAAAATAAAGCAATAAGTAGTTAATAAGACTTGATTAAATTAAATCACTAATCACATGATTATTTTCAAATAAATAAAATGAAGAAATGTAAAATTACTTTGTGACTAAGAAAAGGAAAGGATAAAAAAATAAAACAATAAATATATAAACAATATTACCAACAATAATATAAAATATAATTATATATATAATATAATATAATATAATATAATATAAGAATACATTAATCTAGCTAAAATCTCATACCTAATTTTCAAAGCTAATTCATGTTAATAATGTGTTGTAAAATATATTAAATATGAAGAGCAAAGAAGAACAAGACAATACAAGAAATAGACAAAAAATAATGGAGGAAAATATTTATCCACTAGTGTCATTATGCTTTGAACATGACCTTTATTTATAGATCTCCAATCATTTAAGCCCTATTCTAATGTTACAAAAATTTAAACAGGTATATAATGGTGTATTATGTAACTTTTAAAAGCTATAAGCTATTAACAATAAGAAACTTCTTTCATGCTATTCATTAAACATTAAGGATAAAAGAATTATAAAAGCTATGAGTTATAGACATTCATAACATAATATTTATAATATTTTTTTATTTTTCATGTATTTTCTTGATTCGCTGTATTCAATATCAATCAATTCTTATCAACTATCATTTATAAACATTATCTATAAAAAGAAAAAAAGGAAATAAAAAAGTTTAAGTTTGCTTTGAATCATCCATGCTTATCTCATGATATTGGCCCTTCAAAATATGAATGTTTCACCATACATTTTGCACTAACATGATAACATGACGACTACTTAAGTATTTTAATTAGGCAAAACTTGAGTGGTAGTTGTATCTTTTTGGTAGCCCTCTTGTTTTGCACATAAAAAAAAGAAGAAGAATAGAAACAAAAAACATAAAAGAATAGAATACAATTAAAAAAAAGAGGGGTCCCTTTAGATTCTTTCTTATATCCATATTTATAAAAATATAATTTATATCATAATTCATAAATTAGTGTTTAATTACTTTATGTAATTGAAAATGAAGAGTTATTGAGAATTCTATAGAAGTTTTTTTTTTGGCCAATATTTTCTAAGCACTTTAAAAATATGTATTTTTAGACAGATTTTCATTATAGGCTTGATAAATAAAGATAAGATGTATACAAATAAAGCATCTAAAAAAATGATTGGATAGAGAAACTCTTATAAATTTAGCCATCTCAAATATGTCAACAATATCAAATATATTTGTTTCAAATTCCTTAATTTTAACTCGACAATGTAAGGAAAATTGTCTAGTTTCTAACAATAACATGTACTCTCTCTTCCACTATCTAGTCCTACATTAAAATGACCATTCTAATATTATTCTTAATTATTTAACAAGGATAAATTTTAATCTAATAATTTTAATGTGCTTGGATTAAGATTAGGTGAAATTAATTTATATAATGAATTTTGGATATAGTTAGTTATATTTTATGGTATAATTAGTTTATAAAATTGATTATAATTTTAAATATAATTAAAATTAAAAAAATTATGAATAAGTCCCATATAGTGTAGTTATTTATAAATAAGTTCTGTAAAATTTAAAAACTACAATCAAATTCCTTGGGATTTGAGTAAACTTTATAAAAATAATAATGCCCTTGTTAATTTGGCTTTTATTTACAACCGCAAATTCACAATTTAATTACCAAGTAAACTTTCATAATTTATAACTCAAATTTTTTATTTAACATTTGATATAATATAGACTCATCATAGAGTTAATTACCTTTCCTTAAGCTATAATTACATGATAAATTATGAATTTTACATCTCAATTGGATCAATTATAGCTTTAAGTAGACATAATTAACTCCATAAGACTTCTTATTATATGAAGTGTTAAATAAAAAATTTGACTTGTAAATTGTAAAGTTGCAATTGTAAATGAAAGCTAAATTAATAAGAGCAATATTACCCTTGTACCCTAACTAAAAATTACAAACGCAATTGTTGTTTTTTAATGTCATGAGACTTATTTATAAATAAATCTATTGTATAGAACTTATTCTTAATTTTTTCATAAAAATTTTGAATTAAAAATTAAATAAAATCGTTATATCATAAAAATATATTCAAATATCTCTAATATAAATAATTTGTCCATAAAATCCTTCATTGTATTAAGAAAAGAGATGGGAAACCAGGTTAGGCTAGCTCTTATGAGCCCTAAAGCTTGATTCCTTACTTTTTGACCTAATCTTGAGGCCTTGCCTCATTCAAAGGGCTTAGGGCCGGGCCGTTAAGCCCACTTTTAAAAAAAAAAAAAAATTAATATCATATTTTAAATAGAATATTTTAAAATTTAATATAAAATAAATTAAGGTTTCACATCAAATAAAAATTTAAAAGTTTAAATTTAAGATGAAGATTAAAATCTTCATCAATCTAAATCTTTCTCATCATCATCTAAAAATAGAGTATTAGATTCCTTGAATGTAGGTATACTTATTGAGGATGGAGATAGAAGTTCAATGTCCATTATTTCTACAACTTTCTTTCATCACCTACAATAAATATTAATCAAATCATGTTATTAGCAAAAAAAATATATATATATATATCAAAAGATAAAATATAAAAATTACCATAAATGACATAAAACCATTTAACTACGGGTATATATCAATGCTTACACATTATCTGGAGAGAGGCGAGAATGATACTTTGTTAGAACATGAGAGCCTATGCTAAAAGCCGATTCACTAGCTATTATAGTGATTGAAGTACTTAGAATATGATTTGCCATACTTGAAAAATTGAGAAATCATTGTTGATTAATTTTTTACCAATACAACACATGTAATTTTGAAAATCGATGACCATCAAGGGAAGTTTCTTTCAAATAATAATCTAATTCATATTTCCTAATGAAAGAAACATTCCTACTCTTGAAATGAAGAAAATCTTACATTTTAGAACAAAAATCCCTAACCTAATCATATGGTGAGTTTTTATTTTTTTTATTTTAAGAAATTGTAACAAGGCTTGAAGGGTTCTTTGAGTTTGAGTCTAGGCATTTTTTTTAGAGTTTATCAGAGTCAAACCTAAAAATTTGATTATGTTAAAAATTACTTATTTTTTAAATTTAAATTTTTATTTAAGTAGGTTCCTTAGACCCGAGCTTTATGCCTACTCTAAACAAAAAGAGGGATGGCTGAGTAGTGAGTTCGTGAGTTGAGATGAAACGCTGCCGTTTTCGTTGTCGGTTCCCTTACCATGTTTGACATTTATTTTCTTTCCGTTCACATGAAAAACTTATATTCTTTAAATCCTATCAACGACCTCTATTGTGCCACGTCAGATGGAAGTCAATTTAATCAATATGTGGTGTCCCACAAGATGCATAGCTAGTCACCCTTGCCTCCCCCTTTCCGGTGCGGTGACCCCAACAAATCTGAAGAAGAAATTAGAAAATCTCCCTCTCTGTCCCCCTCCGTATCTCAGTGACGCGCTTTCATTCCTGATCGGACATTGTCCTCTCTGCTAATCTGAGTCCTTCTGACGGTGATATGCAGCAAGCACAGAAATAGAAAACGGATGATTTCATCCCGGAATTGAATTTGAAATCTTTCTCTGATCTTTACCTTTGTTTTCATTTCATTTTCCCTAATCCAAGAAATGAAGGATGATGACACGCTTCCTACAACTACTGCTAATGCGAAGAAGGAAAACGCGGATTCAGGTCTGTTCGGCAGGGGGAAGTATAAATTCTGGGCGTTAGCTGCCATTTTGCTCCTTGCATTTTGGTCCATGTTCACCGGTACAGTCTCTCTTCGGTGGTCAGGTAGTCTCAATAGCTTATCTAATGACCTTGATACTCCAATCTATGACGACCTCGACGTCCTCGTAAGTTTTCTTCGATGATGGGTTTTTGCATAGGTGCTTATCTCCATATAATAGGCAAATTTTATTTCACGTGGATTTAATTGCGAATCGTTTTGGAAACAGGAAATGGAGGAGAGGGAGAAGGTGGTGAAGCACATGTGGGACGTGTACACCAATAGTCGGATCAGGTTGCCGCGGTTCTGGCAGGAGGCATTCGAGGCTGCGTACGAAGAGCTGACAAGTGATGTGCCCGAAGTAAGAGACGCTGCCATCACGGAGATTGCTAAGATGTCTGTGCGCTCAATTATTTTCGACCCACCTCCCGTACAGTCCTCGGTGGGTCATTCTTACTCTTCAGTTAGATCTCTTTTGTAAATTCCTATCTTAGTTTCTTCTTGCCGGGGTTGCTTCTTTTATCTATAATTTCCCCTTATTGTATGGTCAGTGCTGGTGGGCGAATTTAGGCTGTTGAATTTTCCCACGTGAAGGGGACGATATGTATATCTTGGCTCGTTATAATGGGTTCCCAAACCATTTCCTACCGCCTCACGCCCCAAACCCCAATTTCCAAATCCTCCCAATTAACTTGTGAATAGTGACTAGTTTTATCTTGAAAGTTGAATGTATTCTTTGAGTCAACTAATTCATCAGCTTTAAAAGCCTAGAGTAGATAAATTTGGAAATTGGAACTGGAGTATGACTTACAAGATAGAAATACTGTTGTGGTAATATTCGTAGTTTGTTTGCTTAATTTGGGGATATCAGATGCAGTTTGAAGTATTTAGAAATTATGAAAACAGATCCTGATCCATTTTATCAACTAGGTTGACTACAGCTTGCAATAATGTTGATAGTGACGCCCACAGGAGCAAGCTAGAAATTAGAATTTTATGAATTGCTTGTTTTGATCTGATGATGTGAAGTTGTGTCAATGTAATTGCTTATTTTGACTGGTTGTCGTGAAATTGTGTCATTGAATTTTGATTGGTGGATATGAAATTGTGTAATTGAAATTGTTGTTGTTAAACAGTCTAGTCAGATTATCACATCAAACTTAAGGCCCGACACCCAATTTTTTTTTTCTTGTCAAAGTTTATTGTCCGTGGACATCTGCACTCTAGTTGACATTAATTTATGTACTTGCAGCTTATCGATCATGTTTAATTGTGTGATGAGCTGATGATTTTTGCTGTTTGCTTCCTTAGCTGCTAAAATTTCAGTTATCTTGTGTTTAAACCTGGCTTCTGTATATTTTCTAATGTATTTTTCTTTTCTGCTTCTTATAAATTTCCTTGAAGAGTGTTGTTCAGGAGTTTATTATTTATATGTCAAATAAAATATTTCTACTGTTGAATTTTGTTGATTTAAGACTTAGATTTGGTTTAGTATGCATTTCATACTTCTATCTCAGAGCAAGAGTTTGGCTAAACTTGATTGAGAAATGCAGAAATACTGTGATTCTAAGTGTCCCAGTACTTGCAATTGCAAAGTCCTGGTCATGAACGTGATTAGGGTCTTCAGTACAACATGAATCATATATACCATTTCATAGCATCTACATGAGTGCATGACTTTATTCTTTATCAGCATTTTTGCTAGAGAAGGTCATGTCACATTGTTGGTTGTTGATTTTCCTGCATTCTCTATGTTTGACGGATCAAGATGACAGTCATAGTAAAGTAAGCGTCTTGAAAGATCTTGCACTTTTTGTGACTTGTTTCGGTGGTTTAAACAACCCTAATTCTTATATGAACCTTCTATTAATTATTCTGTTGTAGTACCTCTAGGAGCTAGTAATGACTAGGGAGTACTTCCTAAGAATGCTAGTTTTCGTTTTTTGTTTCCTTCAAAATAATCTCCTCATTGTCTCTTTTTCCTATCCACAACTATACTGAAGTTATATATGTACACAAGGTTATTTACCATTTTACATCCTTGGAAGTTAGAATTAGTGAATAGCCTATGATGAACCGAGAAGTCCTTGCAGGGTTCCTTCTTCAATTAGATGCGTTGGGTTCATTGTTGACCCCATTAGCAAAAGTGATTGACTCTTGCTTGTTTTTTTGGTGGGGGAAAGGGGTGTTATGTCCTGGATTCTGAACTCCTCATCCATTCAATGAGTGTCTGATAAGATAGAACAGAGGAAAATGACGGTGGTGTTTTTTCCCTCGCTTCCATTGTATGTAATTGAAAGAAGCTAGATCTATATTGGTGGATGTGTGGATTTCTGAATTGGGAAATTTGGTTAAGAACTTGGGATGATACGGAAATATTGTGGCTCAGAGCACCAGAGGACTGCATTTGTAAAGCAAATTGAAGAAAAAGATGTTGGTAGTTTCTGAGATCCCTTTTGTGGCTAATTTATAATGTTGGTCTTTTGTTTTTTCTTTTTTCTTTCCCTTTTAATTTAACAGCCACTGCTTGTAATATTAGCCTTGGGCTATGTGATCATCCTTTTTTCGATTGAGAAAAGATGATCTCATCAATCCAAGCATGGGTCTTTTACAGTCACAGTGGGCTTTTTGACTGCAAGGGACGCATTCTGGATGAAAAATTACCACCCTCTTTCAATGATATATAGAGATTAGATATGGTGAAGGTGAAGAATAATTATTGTTGTAAGGACTATTATTAACACACAATTTCTTTAAAAATTTTAAACAGTTTAAACTTGTAAAGTTCTTCAATAATATATAGAGATTAGATATGGTGAAGGTGAAGAATAATTATTGTTGTAAGTACTTCTATTAACATTGGGGAAAAAAATTTCTTTAAAAATTTTAAACAGTTAAAACTTCTAAAGTTCTTCATACAGTTAAATTTCTTTGGTTCACACATCTATAATTTTTCTTTACCTTTAATGTATCTTAACTTTATATTAAAAAGAGGCCATAAAGATCATTCCCCACCTAACATTGCACTAGAAGGTGAATGATGATTGAGTTTTTTACTCATTGCTTTTGTATTATGTTCTTTGTACTGTATCTTTCTGACTTGTTAATGACTTTCAGTATTGATTCAAAGTGTGTCAGCTAGTTTCAAATTCAAGCATGATCATTTTTTTTCATGTAATGATTGACAACTTAACGTCTTCTGATGATCTTGTTAGATGCACTTGATAATGAACATGCTAACTCCTGGTCCGTAATATTTCAGAGAGCAAGGGAATTTAGTAAGAGCCTCATTCAAGTTGAAAATGGAAAAGCAGCAGTGACCTCTAAGCGTGCTTGAGAAGTGAGGAATTTGTGAAACATCCAAGGGGTCTAATATGTACATGAAAAAATGCTCATCGCTACAACCAGAAGTTTATGAAGAGGTGATGGGCGAAGTATTACTCTGATTTACGTGCTTCCATAAAAGTGAAAAATGTGTATTTTATCAGGATATGGTCGATCCCAGTTTTGCAGTCAATTTCAGAATCATTGCAGTGTGAGGCTAGTAAATTGTAATACGAGATTTTGGGAGACATAGTCAACTTGAAGGATTATTATTTTTATCTCATTTCATAAAGATCCTTGTAATAGCAGGTCTGTTCTAAATTTCCTTGGTATCATGCGGCACTGAAGTGGCCTGGATGGTGGTTTTGTTGAAGGAGACCTGGTTATTAGATAGCTTCTAGGCTTTTATTCAAGTAAAAATTGTTGGGATTTTGTTTTAAATATGTTCAAAGCTGATTAAAAAAAAAAAAATCCCATCGATCAATCACCAATTGCAACTGTTTTAGTTTCATGAGAAGAAGGGATCATCCTCTAGTGGCTGTTAGCACTATTGTATTGAAAACCAGATCGGACCGGCCGGGTCAACCCGGAAACCGGTGAACCGGTCCCCTGTCCGGTCTGGGTTTGCTCTTAACCCGGTGAGGGAGTAAACCGGTGTAACCCGGTCAACCCGGGTTCAACCCGGTATAACCCGGATAACCCGGTGGGTTGACTGGGTTAACCGGGTTAATATTTTTTCAGATTTTTACCTCAAAACGACGTCGTTTTTGATTTTTTTTTTTTCATTTTTAATTTTTCAGAACTCTGAGTTCGGAAAAAAGATAACAAAAAAAAGTGAAATTGAAGTCAAAAAATGAAAAATTAGAGATAGAGCATGTTAAGTCCAAAAATATAGTATTTTATTATTGTTAGACTTTTAAGTGGTTGGATTTGGTTGAATATTTTTATAATTAATATCTTTTTATTTAAATTGTATTATTTTAATTATGACCGGTTTGCCACCGGTTCAACCCCCGGTTCAACCCCGATTGAACCACTAACCCGTGACCCAGTGTCATGACCGGTTTAATGACCGGTCCGGTTTTACGTACCTTGGTTAGCACATCACCAAGATATTCTTAAGAATAATGATGACTTTTTTTTAAAAAAAAAATAGATCGACACATAACTTATAAGAAACATGCAATGTATGCAGATCTCTAGTGGGGTCAAGTTCATTAAATCTTTCTTGCTGAAAAGTTGTGGTATTTGGCCAAAATAATAATAATAATAATAATAAAACAAAAGTTAGTTGTTCCAAAAAAAAATGAGGCATATTAAATTGAAATGTTCACATTTGATGCCAACAATAATAATAACAAGTCTTGTCCGATTACATAGAGTTGACTATGTAAATTGCACAATGTTATTGTGCTTTATCATTTATCAAACTTTTAAGTACATTATTAATTAAGAGGTTTCGATCAACAATGTTTATAATTGTTCTCTTTAGTTTTTTTCTATCCTTCTTAACAAGTTTCAAAATTATTCATTTTATTCTTCCCTTCGGTGTATCCCACGATCTTCTGTGTACATGTCCAAACAATTTTAAATAATTTTCTATCAATTTTTCCTTAAGAGATGCCACGCCCACTTTTTCTTGTATATACTCATTATGGATTTTATCTTTATATGTATGTTTGCAAATCCATATTAACATTCTCATCTCTACTACTCCAACTTTATACCCCTACTGTCCTTTTGAAGCCTAACATTCACTACCATATAACATAGCTAATCTTATAGTAATTCAATAAAACTTTCTTTTAAGTTTATTAGGTACATTTAGATAACAAAAAACTTCTTTAACCTTTCTTCAATTAAACCACCTACCTTGTATCTTATGTGCAACATCTCCATCAATTTTTTCATCATGTCAAATAATAACTCCCAAATATTAAAACTTTTTAACTTAAGGTATAATCAAATTTTTCAATTTCACTTCCAAATTACCTTTACATGTGTAAATCTTTAACTTTGCATCAATACTTTTTCATTAACCCTTATTAGATAAATTACTTCTTACTTAATCACAATTAACTCCACAAATTCAAGGTAATCATGAGCTAAACCAATTAGATTACCAAATTATAGTTTGAAGAAATGGGATCCCAAGGTTTACAAAATTCATAATACTTAAATAATGTTTAAGAACTCTCAAATTAGAGTAAATTTTGATTTGAAAGTAAGAGATATCTTATGAGAGTAAAAAGACTCAAAATTAGTTGAAAAATATCAAGTCATGAAAAACAAGGGGTGCGCCGCAATATGTGTACATGCACTACAGCTTACCCATACTTTGCCATGCACTGTTGCACATTTCCAGGCAATAACTTTGCTGTCCTTTGAGAGCAACCTGAGGTTACTTTAGATGTTCAAATGAGGAGATCTAACTGTTTATAGAAAATTCTTTTCATAAACTAACTAATGGCATGAGTTTTAATTCCAAATTAAGTCACACAAGAAAGTTGAATACCCAAATGTATTTTTGCAATTTTTCTCATTTTTCACAATTCAAGGGTATCTAAAACTCTACACAAGTGTTAAAAGCTATTCATAACACCCAACAAACTCAATGGACTTAAGACTATCTGTACAATATATTGCATGCACATGCATTCAATTATACTAACTTTTAACTCCTCAACCTTTTTAATACCAAAAACAGAAGGGAGAGGTTAAAGCATTACATTAGACCAATAATCATCATAGTTATAATCAAATTAATATTCTATACTTGCATTAGTATTTTGAGCCCCGGAATGTGAATTATAGGAATTCCACAAATTCCTAAGCCTCCAGAGTCCTTTCCTTTTTTGTATCAGAGTTAAAGCTTGTAAAATATTGAAAGAGAGAAGTAAGTTTAGCTACTCAATAATCAAAGTACACCTAACCTATGCAGTTGTATATCAATTGTTTTAAATACATAAAAGGAATTATTCACTTAAAATATACAATTTTCAAGTGATACAAGTTGTCATTTCTCAATTTAACTCATTTTCATATTTTTCATTTTGAATCACAAAGTGAATTGCCACAATACACACAACATATGACAATAGCACATTTACTATCACGACTTATCATAAACTTATCAACCATGTGACATGTCGGATAAACACATATTTGCATGATTAACACCTTATATCCTCCTTATTTTATCCAACTAAAATTGTGGACAGTAATATCAATCAGGGTTCCATCCATATGATTGGACTATCCAAACTCATCAATTGTAAGGTATGACTCGTCTAAAGATCACATAACTCACTCTCGAACCATACATTTTTCTATTCTCAAATCTCTAGGGTGTCATATATGTCGCACCCGAAAAAATGCGACGCGGACGGCGCGTGAGCGGAGGTCCTGACCTTTGCGGCAGGAACCACATGAACAAGAAGTCGCTACCGAGATTTTGAGGTAAATCTCGAAAAACCAATTAAAAGGAGAATAAGGGTGGTCTGCGAAATCAAAGAATAGGTGTGGGAGTCGGTTGAGTGTAGGGAAGGTGTTAGGCACCCCACAACACCCATTCGTCAGAATAGTTACCTAAAGTTTGTTGTGCTCTATTAATATAGTTTTAAAATTATTTTAATTATCCCTTTTATATTCATGTGTTTGATATAAAAATGATGATAATTGAGTAAGAAATATTTATTTATTTACAAGGGAGGACGGACTTGACTCAGAATCTGACTCTGAGGCCTACGTATCCTGTGATGGGGATCAAAATCCACGTAGTTCGGGTTTAAAAGTTTGTTGGTGAAAATATTTTTTTAAATAGAAATTAATTAGAAATAATTCACTATTTTACAAATAAAATAATTTTTGAAATTTTGATATGTGTGTTTTAAATTGCAAAAGGTAATTTAATTTTAATTATTTTCTCTATTTTTAAATTTTTGGAATAAAGAAAGAAAATGGTTTAAAATTATTATTTTTTTATGTTTTATGAATGAAAATTTTAACCGCTATACCTGTAGAGCCTTATTAGTTCATACGGTAATGCAATTATTCCAAGTATCAGTGAAGATTTTGAAATCTCACACGATAAAAGAATTTAGCAATTTAGTTTATTTATTTTTAAGTGTTAATAATAGTTTGCTTAAGTATGTATATATGTTTTTAAAGAATTTTAATCATCATACCCGTATAGCCTTATTAGCTTATACAGTAATATGACTTATCCTAAATATCTGCGGGGATTCTAAAATGTCACACGATAAAGGAGTTAAATTTAATTAATTGATTTAATTAATTATATAATATATATATATATATATATGTATATATATATTTTAAAAACTAAATCGTTATATCTTATTGACTCATATGATAACACGATGATCTTAGAAGCCTACAGAGATGTAAAAATCTCACATAACTAAAAGATATAATCGGTAAATATGGTTACAATTTAAATATATTAATTTGGTTAATTAAGTTTCTTAAATTATATATTATATGATTATTTACAAAAATTATTTATTTATTATAGAAATTGATAATCACTATATTTGCGAGGACTTATTATCCCACATGATAAGGTGATTAATTTAAGTCTCTACGAAGATCCTTAAAATTTCACATGAGACTTAAATATTTATTATAAAGAAAGAATTAATTTTAATATTGAGCTTTTGAAACTCATATAAATACCTACAAAATTGATCTTCATACCTGTAAAATCTTATTGATTTACACGGTATGAAAACATTCTAAATGCCTACGGAGATTTTTAAAATCTCACACGATAAATAGATAATCAAAATATTTGTATTTGTAATCAGTACATAATATTATGGTTGGTTAAATAATTTATGCAATAAAGGTAATAGAAAGAATAAATTAATTTGATAATTCACTATTCTTTCAACTTGAGGATATATTTTTTTAAAAAAATCAGATTTGGCATAAACTTTTAGCAAGATTATAACCACAATAGATACAGCTTCAAACCACAATCAACCTCACAAATTATCAATATTTTCACAAGCTCTCTCTCTCTCTGTTTTTTTATCAAACACCTCTCATGTGTGTTCTAAATTCTAGGGAGATGACATGATTTAAATATTACTTGATCAATGTAGCAGCCTATAATTCCAGTATGGCCCCCCATCGTTGCTCCCATGGTTAGCACCAAATGTTTTTGCTTTCTCTAGCTTTCCATCCTCTGACTAATGAAGCTAGGAATTAACTTGTATATTCCACTCAAGTGGTATTACAACAACACTCCTTGCAAACTCAATACCTACTATGTTTACATTTTTAGCCTGATCCCAACGTGGCTTTGGAGGAGAGGATTCTGTCCAACCACTGAAGCTAAAGCCAAAAATAATAACTGAAACCTCTGAGATTGACCAAATGAAATAATATTTCCATTGCATACAAATATAGACCATACAAAAGCTAGCTTGTAGAAGCATTCGAATAGCATATGGTAGTGGTCTTTTTGTTGATGTGCTCCAAAGCCCTTTTCCTTCAGCCCAGTCTAGATAATCCTTCTTTCAAAAACTGGACCAGTCAAATGACTCTAAGGCAGTAACAAAAATTCAAAAGACGACCTAGCTTATACTTGCCGTAAAGCCACGATGAATGACCAGAAAATTTTTTTTTGTTTTCTCAACTTCGGCCTTGTACTTCTCAACTTCCTGAACCACCTTCTCTATTTCTTTTCTCCTTTTCTGTCCCCTGCTTTGCGTCTGTCATGTTCTGTTTCTCTTCTCCTCTTTCCCTTCAGGAATCCTCTTTTTTTTTCAGTCTCTCCTCTCTTTTTTCGTTTCTCTTTCTTCTTTTCTTCATTTCAGATCAGTGTTCCTTCTTCCTCGGTGCTCTGTTTTTTCTCTCTATCTTGAATCTCTCTGTGTTTCATGCTGTGTTTTTTTCTTCTAATTTTTCAGTCTCTTGTTCTGTACTCTCTTTTTTTTTCCAGTTTTTCCTCTTCTCTCGGACTCTTCCTCGGTCTCGCCTCTCTCTCACGTTTATGGCTCTATCTTTTTTCATCTCTCCTCCCTCTTGTCTCTCGCTGAAACGTTCCTGTTTCTCCTTCTCTCTATGCTCTGTTTTTCCTTCAGTTTTCTGTCTCTGTCTCCTTCTCCTTCGTTCTCTCCTCCATGAGCAAGAAAATTCGATCCCTTCTCGTAGATCTTTGCATGAGAGATCCCTTTATTGTTATAGCTTAGGCTCTTTTTCTTTACCGTGCACGTCTTCTCTATTTCTTTCTCCTTTTCTTTGTTTCTGCTCCCCAGTTTTTCTGCTCGCGTGCGTGTCTAGCATTTGTTTTTCTTTTCTTCTTCGTACGTGCATGCGTTTCTTTTTCTGCATGCATCTCTAACTCCTTTTCTTTATGTGACCAAGTGTTTTTCACATATGATCTTTTCTGCGTTTGCCTCTGGTATTCTTCTGCATTTCCCTTTTAGCTGTGTGGCTGTGCATCGTCTCCATTTCTTTTTTGTTTTTGCATATGTGCTTCTGGTCTTCTTTATCTCTGTGTGCATGGCATCTGATCGAAAGACCAAGTTTGGAACTGATGGGGTAAGATTTAACCCATCGGTTTGTGTATTATTATTTTTTTTAAAAAAACAAACTATAATTCTTTCTTTTTTTTTAAATCCTATTTGTTAATTTAAAATTTTAAAAAAAAGACAAAAGAAATTTGATTTTGAATTAAGCAAACATATTTTTTTTGGAAAATAACAAAATTTAAAGGAAGAAATTCAAAAGAAGTTAACTCTCAAAATTAGTTCCTAATATCTTGAATGGTTAGGATAATTTTGAAGAGATTTTAAGCAAGGTTATTTTTTTTTGTTAATTTTGTTAGATTATTTTTTTTGAAAATATAATCCTAAAAAAGGATTAAATTTCATTTTTTTGTATTTTTATATTTTTTGGTTATTTATTATTATTTAAAAAAATATCCGGACAAAATATAGTGTTCACAATATACCTTAAGCTAACCTCTTCGATAAACAAGTGGAAATAGTTAGTTTCTAGTCTCTCGATAAACTATAGGACTGTCTCTCAACAAAAAGTGAGATAAGACTATACCTTTGTGCACCAGAAGGCAACCATAAAGTATTGTATGGATTTTATCTATTCATCTCCTTAGGTGAATTCCTGCCAAATAATCATGCAATATCTCATGTTCACACACATATTCACATAAGCCTATGATTCACTATAACAAGCTTATTGTTTTAAAAGTTATTTTATCAATTAATACATGTGAGCATCCTCAATTATCACGGTATCACATACCATTTCCTCTTTATTCAAGCATAACTTTCTTCACAATACACACACTTATCACATTACATAACATAAACTCCTCATTCCAACATATTACTATAATTGACTCCTCTTTTAAGGTCGGCTCTACATTTAAATACAAATACGATTAATAAACTTTCATGTGAATTTTGGCATGCATATACATGTATGTTTTCAAACATGCATGTAAGTAAATCCATTTTCATATTACGACATAATTAACAAACAACTACTCAAGATAAGTTTTTTTCAATTACCTCAAATCTTTGAGAGGTCAAATGTTTACCCTTCAATATATATTTTCAAGCTAAAAAAATGGTGCCTGGACAATTAATCTACAATTAATTAATTCTAAACTCAATTAATATTACCAAAAACATATTTCCAACTCTTACATTTCATTTTTAAAATACCCAAAGCCCTTGTTTTCCACATTTAGGCTTATCCATTGGGTATATTAACTCTCTTTAACTCTTGTTAGCTCCATTAATTGTCTATAGGGTCATTTATGTCTCAACAACCTTCATAAATTTTGAATTTAATGCCTATTTTTGGATATTTATGGCTTCCAAACACCATTAATGTCTAAACCCACAATTTCTAAGTTTAAATACTTAAAACAACTCTCACTAACTCTATTTAAGTCAATAGATTCGAACTCATAACCCATATGGATCAAAAAAGGCCTTTCATTATCAAACCCTAATAAAAAACCTCAAGAAAATGGGTTGCAAAAGGAAAAGAAGTAGTAGGAAACTTACTCTTAGGGTTTAGCAGCTTGAAAATTCCTATAACCTTCTTAGAATTGAAACCCTAATAGAGCAAAAAGGAGCTCCTTCATTTTCTTCACTCTCCCTCTTCTGTTCTTTTATTTGTTTGCGTACTTAAGTCTATAAAAAATGGGTCATGCACTATGGCACACATCATTTATGCCCATCTATGACTATATACTGTGGCAGACACTTCCTGTGCCATGACAGATGGTATAAAGAGGTTCTTCTTCTCTGTTTTAGTTGCTTATTATGCTGCGGCGCATGGTAAAGAATCACATACCTTCATTTTCTCTCCCTTTTTGGCTTACATGACGTACACTTAATCTCAAACCCACATTCTAAGGTCGTTATTAGGCCCAAAAGGTTCCTTAATTCTCTATAACGACTCTCTTCATTATTTTTACTTAATTAAACTTGATTGATCCCTTAATAATCTAATGATTAAAATTTAAGATGTTATACCTAGCATGAAGCCAAATTGATTGTTAGAAATATTAGTCTCCAATATCAACCTATGATTAATAATCTTTTCTCACAATTTCATTATATGACTCACGAGTCCATTCATGCATTTTTTTATACCCTAACATCTCATTAAATAACTTAGTTAGCCACCACTCTCCCTTTTCACTTAGACATTTCCCTACTTTAATAGGGATATAATCAAGTTTGTTGGCTCTACCATTAATATTTTCTTAAGAGCTTCCTTTACCTTAATATCACAAATGCTTCAATAAAATGACAAATTATTCTCCTTCATGAGTTACTAAATCCTTCATCATTGAAAAGTTTGTAAAATAGGTCTCCTATTTGTCTTTAATATCACCATCAGTAACCAAAACTCTTCTTCATCCTTTATGCACTTTACTTGTTCCAAATCTTTTGATGTTCTTTTTCTACTCTTAGCAATCTTATAAATTCTTCGTTCTCCATCCTTTGTCCCAAGATCCTTGTAAAAGTCTTCAAATGCTTTAGAATAAACTTCACTCACAACTAGGGGTGCACATGGGCAGGGCAGGGCTGGGTAGGAGCCTGCTCGATGCCTAGCCCAAAGAATGAATGGGCTGCAAAATGCAGCCCGAAGCCCAGCCCTGCCCATAAAATGCCCTATTAGTTTGGGCTGGGTAAGGCTGGTTGGGCAGCTTTGCCCAGCCCATCAAATAATCGCCCTGCTCATTAAATCACAACTCTTTTTATCATTTTGAAATAAAACTTTCACAAATCAACAATAGTCCTATGTATCAACTCAAAATTAAGTCAAAAACCATAAATCCACAATAACGGTAACAGTCACAATATCAAATTATTCATAATTGAATCCAAAATAACAGCTATGATCATTGAAAACAACAAAATTCACAAAAACTTGGAGCATCATATGAGAAACAACAATTTGAAAGAGTAGACTCCAATTCACAAAAAACTTCTTCCCAACTCTCAACTTGCATGAATGGAAGAGAAAAAATATGTCATAACTAAACAGATTAAAATCCTTATTCAAGGCAAATGCATGGTGAATCTTGAATGGAGTAAAAGGAAACTCACATGCAAGCCAACATTTGCTCTGGAATGCATCAGATCTGCCCTCCTCTAGATAAAAGCAGTCAAAAGAAATGGAATCCACAGTAGCCGAAGCATAACTTTGGTAAATAGCAAAGCAGAATAAAGGGGACCAGTAGGGGGCATACACGCATAAGGGACCTATCACTAGTGTCCACTTCATCCAACTTAACCAAATTTACAAACTTATTTAATTTTTCAAAGAGTTAATAAAGGGTCAAGATATACCTATAAAGAAACACTTCAATCAACACTAGCAGCCGCATTCTCCCCTTCAAGTGTTGCATCTGAAGACAAAAAAATTACATTAATATAAAAACTAAAATAAAGGGTGTATGTGTGCATGTGTAAACTTTAGAAAAAAAATATGTTACTTGTAAGCTGAATAATATTTTCTGTCTCATTAAAGTTATCAAACTCATGAAGCTTATCAACCAACTCAGAGAGAGATTGCCCACTTTGCAGCCAATTTTACCCACAAATCAATGCTTCTGTCATTTTAGAAGATAAAGAGCTCCTATATTAATCAACTACACGTCCACCAGTACTAAATGCAGACTCAGAAGCCACTGTAGAAATTGGCATAGCCAATACATCTCGTGCCATGTGGGAGAGAATTTTATATTTTTCAAAATTGGCTTTCCATCATGATAGTATGTCAAACTCAGAATCAGATGATGAGATTTCAGCTCTAGAATCAGTTCCAAGATATCTATCTAGCTCACTTTGTGGATCCATTAAAGTTCTTTGCTTCAAAGACTCTAACCACATTGCCCCTGGATCCTCAATGTCGTCATCATCATCATCATCAAGAGAGGGAAATGAACTTGTAGATGCATTATTTGTATGGGTAGGCCCTAATTCAGTAGGAACCCCAACAGAATACTCGTCAAACAGTCGATGCAAACAAGTTTTGACCTTCTCCATCATCAATGCACATTCCTCAGGGTTACTGAAAAGGAGTTCAAACATGTAATTTACATAAACTAATTTGTATCGAGGATCCAAGATCACAGCCACAATCAACAATGGATTCATATTATCTGCATGACCCCAATACTTATCAAACTTTAGATGCATCTTAAAGCTCATATCTCCTAAAAAAGTATTACCATTGTTTCCAATATGCTTATGCAACATTTGCTGAACACGAGCAATTTGGTGGAAACAATCATTTGATGTTACAACAAGGGAGCTTGAAAATTTCAAAGTTATGTCATAAAAGACCTTCAAGAATTTGATGAAGACTTTAGCATTTTTTCAATCATCAAGAATAGGGCCAGAGAAAATACCTCCCTCTTGCCTAGAGCTGAAGAATGCAATATAGTCATCATCTTCATCACGCATCCTCTCAAACACCTTTTGAAACTTCATTGCAGCTTCCAACATTAAATATATTGAATTCCATCGAGTGCTAACATCAAGGCAGACAAGGCTCTTGGTTTCTATTTTTTCATATTCAACCTAATTTTTAAATTTTAGAAACTGTGAAGGAGATGACCGAACATATCTCACAGCACTTCAAATGGCTTCAAAACTATCTTTCATGTGTTTGATGCCTTCGTTGACTACCAAATTAAGAACATGTGCACAACATCTTAATTGTAGATAGTCTCCTCCACAAATCAAGCCCTTCCAACTTCTCAACCTCCTTTTAAGATATCTTAAAGCCGTGTCATTAGATGAAGCATTATCCATAGTTATGCTAAACACCTTATCAATACCCCAATCCAACAAGCATTGCTCAATGGTCTTCCCTATAGTCTTACCTTTATGATTTTCAATCAGAACAAAACTTAAGATCTTCTTATGAAGCTTCCATTCATTATCAATAAAATGTGCCGTCAAACACAAATAATTGAAATTTTGGTTTGACGTCCAACAATCTGTCGTGAGACAAACACGCTTAAAACATTGCTTCAAGATCTTCTTTAGCACTTTTACTTCACCAAGATATAGCTGCCATACATCTCTCACAATTGTTGTTCTTGAAGGGATTAGAAAGCGAGGTTCAAACTCATTCAACAACTTCTTAAATGAAGCTTCTCAACAATTCTGAACAACTGCTCATCACAATGATAAATTCCACAAGAGCTCTTCTACACCTCTTCTCATCATATAAGTGAGTGACTAAAGATTTTCCTTGCCTACTTGTCCTACCTGATAACAGATTTATCATTCCTTGTTTCTTATCTTTGGTGGCCTTGTGAGGGTTCTTTGGACACTTTAGGATGTGCCTCAACAAAGAATGTGTCCCATGGCATGATGGATCAGAAGCATAAGTCGTGTGGCAAAACTTGCATGCTGCTCTATGCTCCCCATTAGTTTCTTCTATAGGAAACCTAATAAAGTAATCCTACACCTCCGATGTATGTTTAAGTTCCTTTTCTTTCCTTTTTCGACCCCTTCTCTCAACATCTGTTACTTGTGTGACATGTTCTGTGGGAGTTTAGGTGGGAAGAGCACGAGGGGGAAAAGAAGGAGGTGCATGTAGAGGGACAGATTGAGGGGGAGGGGGAGGGGAGGCAGAGGGGGAGGGCTGCTGTTTGTGTAGGAGTATGGGTTAGGGTTTGTGTAGGTCCGGTAGGGGTTGGTGAATGGGAAGGTCCAGTAGGGGTTGGTGTTTGAGATGTTTCAAAAGGCGATGCAACTGAAGCTTGATCCTCCATACTAGCATAACAAAATTACAGAACCATAAATTTCATAAAAATACAAAATCAAGCTTGTTATTCAATGATATAAAAATCACAAAAAAATACATATAATAGAGATGCAGAACAGTCATGTAAAAGCAATGATTATAGATTAGGAAACAAGAAATTTGCCATTTTCAACAACTTTCTTCTTATGCAGTAATTGGGATAAAATTCATTTATCAAATCAATAGCAAATCAGATAAAGTGTGTGTAATGTATTATATATGTAACATTAATACATTATAATATAATCTATAACAATAAAGCCAGAACTCAACTCATAATTGCTCTCACAATCTCGTATCATTATTTCATCAACAAAGCTTTTTTTTTTCAGACAAAAACAAATCAAATCAAAGACTAATATGGAAAAATCATGCAGGCTTGGAAGATACCAGACTCAACTTTGTACAGAGACATTGAGCATTATCTAAGTTCCACCTTAATCCCAAGTGTTCTTATTATTCAACTGGGTTCTCCTATCTACTTTGCAAACTCTTCCTACATCAAACACATGCACGTAATATTTCTTCTCTCTCTCTATATATATATATATATCATGACGATCCAAGTAATTGACCCTTTTTTATGAATTTAAAAACTATGAAATAGGATCATGAGGTATATTCAATACGAGGCGAGTTCTAGTACTGGGGAAACTGTAGAGCATATCATCCTCTATTTATCAGGTTCGTATGTCATTATGTTTCAGTAGTGAAGTACTTTTCTAGGTACATATATATTTGTAACTGCTATTGAAGGATTATTACACTAAAAAAAAAATGAAGAAGAGCAAATTGAAACCTAGGCACTGGGCAGACGCGAACTGAATAAGATTTAAGAGTGGAGACTGGAGACAGAGATGAGTGAACAGCAGAACAGGTGAACAGGACAAATAAATTCGAAGAATATGCAATCTATCAACACGCACAGCTGGAGTTGATGAACGCTGAACGGACGATATCGTGCCAGACTGCCAGTGGAGACTGATGGCGAACGGTCGAAGAGAGTGACTATGAGAAATACTCGAACAGGGAGAGAGCGAGAGAGAGAGAGAGGAGAATGACGGCAACCATAAAGATTGGTGAGGGCCGAGGGGAGAACAACGGCAAGCAAAGGTTTGGCAGTGTGAGGTGAGGGAGAGAATGACACGACGAGAGACGAGATTAGAGAATGAAGGTTAAAGATTAAGCTGTGTGGCAGTGTTGGTCTGTGCTTCTGCTTGTGGGACGCTGAGTCGCTGATCCAGTGATGCTATTGCTGACTACTAAGCCTGAGACGCCGCCGGGACTTTGGAGTTTGGGACTCTAGAGTGGAGAGTAGAGAGATGATTAGGGTTAGAGATTAGAGAATAAGAGGTGGGAGAGACGCTGTTGCTAACTCTGAGTCTGCACTGCAATGCTGATTGCTGAGTTATTGATGCTTTGCTTGGTCAATTGGTCCATGCTGAAAATTGAAATGCTGGAGTTGGGCTGTAGACGCTAGGCACTGGGCAGACGGACTCACGCAGACAGCAGATCCACAATTTGGATAACAAAAAAAATATATGAGCGCATTTCGGGCTGGGCCAAAACGGGCAGGGCAGATACCTTCCCCTCGCCTGAATATCAGCCCAGCCCAAAAATGCCCAAATCATG